>NW_027443230.1:0-53197 GCF_048569485.1 Anomaloglossus baeobatrachus
TAACCTATTTAAGGCCCTTGCGCAACTTGAGTCACTTTATTTATAGATTGGACACAAGGACTCCTATTGGGCTCAATGAGAGCTTTGGCTGCTTTCTTTAATTGGGTATTTTTATGTGGTGTGAGAATTGGACTGTTTGTGTTAAAACTGTTTTTAATTGTTTTTTTTTATCCATAATTTAGAGATCTGTATTTGCTAAAACCATACCTGTGGTGGTCTGCAAATTTTGAGGTACTTCACTCGACCCGCTCAGTGACTTAGATGTTGACTTTGATTGGGTCTTTTCCCTGAATGAAGTGCCTATGAGAAAATAAGAAAAAAAGATTATTATCTAAGAAAAGTGGAGAAAATCATTGTACAACAATTTCATTATAGTTAGGATACAATTAATATTTACATACAGCTGCAGCCCCCAACTTTGCATGTTATCTTGGCTGTGTATCAAAAAAAAAAGGAACCACATGCGGCTTTTAAAAACAAAAAATATTTAAATAAATAATTTTTAAAAAATGGTCTGCGGTCCTTTATTCCCCCCCATTTTGGTACCAGTCATGATAAGCGGACAGCTGGGAGCTGGTATTCTCAGGATTGGTCGGTCCATGGTTATTATGCCCCCCCAGCCTAAAAATAGCAGACCGCAGCCACCGTGGATTGTCACATTCATTAGATGTGACAATTCCAGCACTTAACCCGACTCTTTCCGATTGCCCTGGTACGGTGGCAATTAGGATTATAAGGGGTGAATAACAGCAGTCATTAACCTTTCCTCGCACTTGTGCATTACAGTATGTTGATCTGCCCTCAGGAGGGCAAATCAAAGTGCGCCTGCGCAGGACCACAATGTCGGCTTGTGTGGATGACGTAGACGCATCATCCCCACTGGACTGGGAAGAAGGAGGCCGAAGATTGCAGCAGAGAGGAGGCGCCGCACTGGAGAGCAGCGACACCCATCGGAACGGACCGCCCCCTAAGTGAGTATTACAAAAGTGTTTTTTTATGTTATACAGAGCATCCTGGGCTTTCATATATAGTATTTTGGAATACTGTATATAAGAACTCAGTGATATTGGCCACAGCCTATAGTCCCCAAATCTGGTGACAGGTTCCCATTAAAAAATCAGAAGGAACACAAACTTACAAAATTAATCACCTACATACTTGTGCTTCTAAGGGCGTGATTTATTACACCCAGTATCCATGCCAGAAAATCTACATAGGAATGACCACAAGGGACTTAACCTCTTACAGACATTGGACGCACTGGGTACGTCCCAGATAATGTCGGTGTAATCACTGTCTGCTGTTGTAATAAGCTGGTGGCGAATCCCGCACTTCTGCTGATTTGAACAGCAGACATGTGTGGCTTACAAGCGCGGGTGGACCCGCTCAAATACTGACAGCGAGATGTAAATGGCTACGGCGGGGAAAATAGCCTTTACCCGCCTCCATCGGAGGCTCCGTAACGCGATCACGAAAAGCCGATGGTTGCCATGGTAGCACACGGTTATGTGATGACTCCTGTCACTATCATAACTCACTTTCTGTTACAGCTGTCTGGCTGTAACAGGAAAGCAGCATTTCAGCTGATGAGAGCTCTGCAGCTCTGACCAGCAGGAATGAAAAAGCGATCAGACGGATAATGCTTATAATCCCCTAGGGGCGACAAGTCAAATAAAAAAAGTTTAAAAAAAAGTTGTAAAAAATAAAATAAAAAACAAAAGTTTAAAATCACTCCCCATTCGCCCCACTGAAAATCAAAGGGTTAAAAAAATAAAAAATATAATCTTTTTTGGAATCGCCGAGTTCAGAAATGCCCACTGTATCAAAATATGAAATCAATTAACCTGATAGGTAAACGGCGTAGCGGCAAAAAAAAACACCTTCCAAACGCCAAAGTTAAGTTTTTTGGTCATCGCAAATTTTAAGCGAAATGCAATAACAGGGGGTCAAAACGTAGCATCTCTGCAAAAATGGTACAGTTAAAAACGTCAGTCAGAGATGCAACAAATAAGCCATAATTGAGCCCCATATACCGAAAAATGAGAACACTGAATCGCAGAAAATGGCGCGAAGAGGGCACCACTTTTTTGGGACAAACTTTTGAAATATTTTAATCACTTAGATCAAAGTAAACCTATTCACGTTTGGTATCTACAAACTCGTACTGACATGAAGCATCACACCCACACATCAGTTATACCATACAGTGAACATGGTGAATAAAGTACCCCACAAACAGTTGTACAATAATCGCACATTTTTGCAATTTTTCCGTACTTGGAAATTTTTTGCAGTTTTTCAGTACCATACATGGCAAAACTCATGGTTTTATTTAAAATATCAATACGTCCTGCAAAAAACAAGCCCTCACATGGCAAAATTGACGGAAAAATAAAAAGTTACAGCTTTTGGAAATGGGGAGCAAAAAACAAAAACGGAAAAATCGTCCAGAGGTTAGGGGGTTAAAGGTGGGAGTCCGTGAGCACATCAGGGACATTGAGAAAACAAAGACTCTGCATGAGATGGAACACCTAAAAACCCTACCAAAACATGTCCAATTGTAATATAAATCTGACTCAAGCAAATTAATTATAAAGGCCATAGATCAGAGGTTAGAGGTGGTAACCTATTCAAGGCCATTGCGCAACTTGAGTCATTGGATTTATAGATTGGACACAATGACTCCTATTGGGCTCAATGAGAGCTTTGGCTGCTTTATTTAATTGGGTATTTTTATGTGGTGTGAGAATGGGTCTGTTTGTGTTAAAACTATTTTTAATTGTTTTTTATCCATAATTTAGAGATCTGTATATGCTAAAACCATACCTGAGGTGGTCTGCAAATTTTGAGGTATTTCACTCGACCCGCTCAGTGACTTAGATGTTGACTTTGATTGGGTCTTTTCCCTGAATGAAGTGCCTATGAGAAAATAAGAAAAAAGATTATTATCTAAGAAAAGTGGAGAAAAACATTGCACAACAATTTCATCATAGTTAGGATACAACTAATATTTAATACATTTACGCAATAATTTAGTTTTTTAATTTCTTGACTTTGCTTGCCTTATGGCATGTCATGTTTTATTTTACATATCATATTTCTGCTTACACAACAATATGAGCACTATGCACTTTTTGTTTGTCTATTGACTAGTGTTGGACAGACTCGGACTGTAAAAGACAGCTTTCAATCTAGATGCACATGCTGTCTGCATTTAGATTGGTGTAAAAAAACGGATTTTTGTGTACTCACCGTAAAATCGTTTTCTCTTAGCCATCATTGGGGGCTCAGGACCATGGGTGTTATGCTGCCTATCCATAGGAGGACACTAAGTAGATGCAAAAGCATAGCTCCTCCTCTGCAGTATACACCCCCTGGCCGGGCCAGGCAAGCTCACTTTTAGTACACAAGCAGTAGGAGAAAAAGCCAGTAAAAACTTACCTCAACAGAGGAACATGAGAAAAAAAGAGTCATAAACAAATAAAGTACTGAGAGAACCAAGGCCCAACAGGGAAACAGGGTGGGTGCTGTGTCCCCCAATGATGGCTAAGAGAAAACGATTTTACGGTGAGTACACAAAAATCCGCTTTTCTCTGACACCTCATTGGGGGACACAGGACCATGGGACGTCCTAAAGCAGTCCATGGGTGGGAAACATAAAAGAAGACAACACAACCCAAGGACTAGGAACCAGTCCCAGACAGCCTGGAGCGCCTACTGAGAGAGGTGCTCTACTGCCTTTTGCAGAATTTTCCTACCCAGATTTGCCTCAGTTGAAACCTGGGTATGGACTCTGTAATGCTTTGAAAACGTATGTAGGCTAGACCAGGTCGCAGCCTTACACACCTGTTCCACTGAAGCCTGATGCCGAATGGCCCACGAAGCACCAACTGCTCGCGTAGAATGAGCCCGCAGCCCACTAGGAATGGGCTTGAGTTGCAAGCGGTAGACTTCCTGGATCGCAGAGCGAATCCAGCGAGCCAGCGTCACCTTTGAAGCTGCCTGTCCCTTCTTTGGACCCTCAGGAATGACGAACAAAGAGTCAGTTTTCCTAAAGGGGGCTGTCCTGGATACTTAATATCTGAGAGCTCTGACGAAGGTGTAACAAATGCAGAGACCTTTCCACCCTATGAACCGGGTGTGGACAAAAGGAAGGCAGAACAATGTCCTCGTTCAAATGAAACTGGGTAAGAACCTTTGAAAGGAAATCCGGAAGGGGGCGCAGAACCACCTTGTCCTGGTGAAAGATCAGAAAAGGCTCGCGGCAAGAGAGTGCTGCTAGCTCCGAAACCCGTCTGATGGACGCAATTGCCACCAGGAATGTTACCTTCCAGGACAGAAGAGCAAGGGAGGATTCCTTGAGGGGTTCAAAGGGAGACCTCTGGAGACCATCCAGAACGAGGTTGAGGTCCCATGGTTCCAGCGGCCGTTTGTACGGGGGAACTAGATGGGAAACGCCCTGGAGGAAGGTCTTGACTTGCGGTTTTTGAGCCAGGCGGCATTGGTAGAAGATTGAGAGCGCTGAAACCTGCCCTTTAAGGGAACTGAGAGCCAACCCCACTTGCAAGCCAGACTGTAGAAAGTCGAGAATTCTGGGGATGGCCGGAGGCATAGGCTGGACGTTAGTTTCCCTGCACCATGAAAGGAAGATTTTCCACGTACGGTGGTAAATGCGGGATGAAGCAGGCTTTCGGGCACTGATCATGGTGGAAATAACCGCGGGAGAGAATCCCGCTCTTGTTAATACCCAGGTCTCAATGGCCATGCCGTCAGCTTCAGGGCTCTGGAGTTCTGATGGGAAATGGGCCCTTCGGTCAGCAAGTCTGGGATGTCTGGAAGGCGCCACGGTGCGTCTGTGAGCATTTGTACTAATTCGGCATACCAGGCGCGCCTGGGCCAGTCTGGGGACTCCCTCTGCCTTGATCTTCCTGATTACCCGCGGCAGCAGGGGTAGAGGTGGAAATATGTAAGGCAGGCGGAAGTGGTGCCAGGAGCAGACTAGAGCATCTGCGCCGATGGACTGCGGGTCGCGTGACCTGGCTATGAACGCGGGTACCTTTGCATTCAACCTTGAGGCCATTAGGTCCACGTCTGGTGTGCCCCAGCGAGTGCAGATGTGTAGAAACACATCTGGGTGGAGAAACCATTCTTCGGCGGCCAGGCCTTGGCGACTTAGAAAGTCTGCTGCCCAGTTTTCTACCCCCGGTATGTGTACCGCTGATATCACTGATCCCGTCGATTCGGCCCAGCTGAGGATCTTGTGGGCCTCGAGATAAGCCGCTTTGCTGCGGGTGCCCCCCTGCCGATTGATATAGGCTACAGCTGTCGCATTGTCTGAATGGACTCGAATCTGACGACCCGCTAGCAGAGGGCAGAACGCTCTGAGCGCGAGGAAGATCGCGCGGAGTTCCAGGATGTTTATGGGTAGGAAAGACTCCTGGGGCGTCCAACGTCCTTGAGCAGTGTGGTGCCGGTACACTGCTCCCCAGCCTAGGAGGCTGGCGTCCGTGGTCAGGACCAGCCAGTTCACTGGGAGAAAAGATCTCCCCTTCGATAGGGATGAGGACCGAAGCCACCAGCGGAGTGCGTACCTGACTGAAGGCGTCAGGTGAAGATGTCTGTCCAGGGAGAAGGGGCTCTTGTCCCAGGCCGCTAGAAGGGCTAGGTGCAGTAGGCGGAGGTGCAGTTGAGCAAAGGGTACTGATTCCATAGCCGCCACCATCCTGCCGAGCACCTTCATGCTGAATCGAATGGAGCGAGACGGAGGACGTAGAAGGCAGCGTACCGCTCGTTGAAGAGCGATTGCCTTGTCCTGAGGGAGAAGGATCAAGCCCCGACGGGTGTCCAGGGACATGCCCAGGAAGGTGATGGATCGTGATGGGATCGGGGATGATTTGTCCAGATTCACTAGCCACCCTAAGCGGGATAGGGTGTCCACAGTGATCTGTACGCTGGTTGAGCAGTCGCGGAAGGAGGGGGCCTTGATGAGGAGGTCGTCCAAGTAAGGGAGAACGACTACTCCCCTGGCGTGAAGGACGCTCATGGCGGCCGCCATGACTTTGGTGAAGACCCTTGGTGCGGTGGCAAGGACGAAGGGTAGAGCTACGAATTGAAAGTGGGAGTCCTGAATTGCGAAGCGGAGGAACTTTTGGTGATCTGGGGTGATGGGTATGTGCAGGTACGCGTCCTTGATGTCTATGGAGGCGAGGAATTCCCCTTTGACCATGGATGCAATAATGGACCTTAGGGACTCCATTCTGAATCTCCGTACGTGCACATGTTTGTTTAGGTGTTTGAGGTCCAGGATGGGTCGAACTGACCCATCCTTTTTGGGGACCACAAAGAGGTTGGAATAAAAACCCCCGAACTTCTCGTCGTCTGGGACAGGTATTATAACTCCTGCTGTTTGGAGCGAGTGGATTGCTGAGAAAAAAGCTTTGCGTCGTTTTCGAGTCTTTGGGGGGTTTGAGAGAAAGAACCGACTCGGGGGTCGGGTCCGAAATTCTATGTGGTAACCGGAAGACACAAGGTCTCGCACCCATTTGTCGTCTGAGGCGGCAGCCCAGATGTGTTGAAAGAGCCGCAGTCGACCTCCTATAATGAGTGTGTCTTCCGGGGCGCCGAAGGAGTCATGAGGGGGGAAAACGTCGTGGCCGAGTCTCCCTAGTCCTGGACTGTTTCGGTCTAGGCTGCCATGACAAAGTGGGTTTCGGGGAGAGCTGAGAAGGTCGGTCCCTGCGTAGTCCGCGGCTGGTGGCGGGGACAGCACGGGATGTCGACCAACCAAATGAGTTCCGAAAGGAGTGGAACGAGGACTGTGGACGTCTGGTGAAGGACGTCCTGGACTTCAGCTGGGGGAGGGAGGTACTCTTTCCTCCTGTGGCGTCAGAAATGAACTTGTCCAGACGTTCGCCAAACAATCGGTCTGGAAAAAAGGGAAGGCCCGTGAGAGACTTCTTGGAGGCAGAGTCCACTCGCCATTGTCGGAGCCAGAGTGCTCTAAGGATGGCTATGGTATTTGAGGCGGCAAACGCTGCGCAGGTAGCAGCGTCCATGAAGGCCTGGATGAGGTACTCCGCCGCAGCGGCAATTTGAGCTGTTACCTCTGTGAAGGTATGAGTGAACTGGGATTCCTCAAGTGAAGTGTTAAGGGAGTCTGCCCAGACAGAGATCGCCTTTGCGACCCACACAGAGGCAAAGGAGGGCGAGAGGGAGGAACCCGCAGCCTCAAAAGTAGAGCGGGCGAGGTGCTCCACCTGTCTGTCTGTCGGGTCCTTGATGGAGGAACCATCGGGTAAAGACAGGAGCGTCTTTGTGGTAAGGCGGGAGACCGGGGGGTCGACCGAGGGCGGATCGGCCCAGCCCTTAGGGGCAGGTGAGACAAAAGGGTACCGGGACTCCATGAGTTTTCGGTTACCGAAGCACCTGTCAGACTTCTCCCTTTGCTTTGTGAGGATACCCTGAAACTCTGGGTGATCAGTGAAAACCTTTTTGGGTTTCCTTGCCCTCTTAAAGGAGACCGCATGGTCAGTGGTAGTGGATGGGGGATCCTCCACATGCAGAGTTTGGTTGATTGCTGTTATAAGGGAGTCTATTGCAGTTTGATCATCTGGGGAGGCTAAAACCAAGGAATCCTCCTGGTACAAACAGCATTCTCCCTCCTCCAGCTCTTCAGAAGCCGTGGAGCGTGTGGGAGAGCCTGCCCTGTGTGCTCCCGAGGGAGAGCCCGCTGGAGACACCCGGCCGTGTGCTCTTTTCCTGATCCCTGCAACCGGTGAAGCATGTGCCCGGATTACCTCAGAAGGATCCTCCATAGGGGTTCCTCAGGCTGCGTTCCGTCCAGGGACCCAGAAGGGTGGGGAGGACGACATTGCATAGCCAGAACCAGGTTCTGTGACAGTTTTTCCATGGATTGGGACAGAAACTGTGCCCATTCCGGTGGGCTGGGGGCCCTCGGCTCTGGGCTGACGGTTGCGGCGGTGGTGGCAGGGGGGTCTTGGGGGGCTATAGGGGCACAGGACTCACAGAGAGAAGAGGTGTGTTTACGTGGTAGCTCAGCGTGGCAGGCAGTGCAGGCTGAATAATAGACTATGTGGGCCTTAGTACTCTTAGTGCCCTTAGATTTCTGCATGTTCCTAATAGGAGTATGCCAGGAGGGGGAGCAATGCTCAGCAGAGCTACAATTGAAGCAAGTACCTCACCAGAATCAGCCGATGGCCCTGTCCTCAGGAAGGATAAAGCTCTATGGAGATCTTCCACGCTTTCCTGGGGGGGCGGGGCTTATCGCAGCCGCGGGGGGGGGCTTAGCGCTAAAAGAGCGGGAAAATGAGTCAGTGTGCCCCCCCCTGCTGTGGGTAGTAAAAAAAAAAAACGGCAGGAAGGGAGCTTCTGATAGTTTTCCTCCCTCTCCCTCCAGTCAGCACACAGCTTGTCACTGGTGGTTATCAGCCGGCTTTTCTGCTGGAGCAAATAAACAGAGCAAATAAAACAGCGTGAGTCCCTGAGCCCTGGGCCCACCCCCCCTGCCACCAGGAGATTATCTGCAAGACTTTCTGCAAACAGCAGAACTTCCCCCTCCTCTAGCCAGCAAGCTAGAGAAAAGTTAACACTGTGTGTGAAGGATCCTTGCTCCTTGCACATAATAAATACTGTAAATGTCCTGGGAACCTTCCCTGCAGCGTCTTTTCTCCCTTTGTCTGGGAAACCAGTCAGGTGTGATCTCACCTTAAAACACTGCTTCCGTCCAGGCAGTGAAAATAGCAGAGTCAGCTTGCTGTGTCGGTGTCATATTCAACTCCTGCAAAGAGGGGCTGAGGAATTGGTGCCATCTTCAACTCAGAGCCTGCAAAGAGGGGCTGTGGAATGGGCTATAGGGCACAGGCCTCTACCCTGGGCTTTGGAAAATCGGTGTCTGTGGAACCCGTCGTTCAGCCCAGGATCCAGCGTCGCAGGAGGGGGTACGTGGAGGCGACACTCCACGTTCCCGCCCGCTGATGGTAGTGGGAGATTGGTCCCAAAAGGAAACCGTTGCCCTCAAAAAATAACAAACCTTGAAAGGAAGTGCCTCCTACAGACACTAAGCTGAGAACAATAGAGAAGGGGTTTATGCCGCGCTGTTCATCAGGAAGGAGGACAAAGAGATGGTCAATGTTCCTTTATTGTAGCTTGTGTCTACGCGTTTCAGGAGCTCTGCTCCCTTCATCAGGACATACAGCACAAAAAAAACATATCTCATAGAGATATGTTTTTTTTGTGCTGTATGTCCTGATGAAGGGAGCAGAGCTCCTGAAACGCGTAGACACAAGCTACAATAAAGGAACATTGACCATCTCTTTGTCCTCCTTCCTGATGAACAGCGCGGCATAAACCCCTTCTCTATTGTTCTCTGCTATTAACTACGGGGGCTGCAGCAGATTTCATCTCTACAACATAAGCTTTCATAGTAGTTGTGACTGTCACAACTACTTGAGGTGAGTACATTCCCTCTATTTTCCCCGGATATATACCGGGTAAGACCCTATTGCGCTTTTTCTCTCCACAGTTTACTTCACAGACACTAAGCTAAAACTGAGCTTGCCTGGCCCAGCCAAGGAGTGTATACTGCAGAGGAGGAGCTATGCTTTTGCATCTACTTAGTGTTCTCCTATGGATAGGCAGCATAACACCCATGGTCCTGTGTCCCCCAATGAGGCGTCAGAGAAATAAATAAATTAAAAAAATGGCGTAGGGTCGTCCCAACAAGGACAAGGCATACAGCTGTAGGCAGCCCCCTTTTTTGCATGTTATCGTGGCTGTGTATCAAAATAAAAAGGAACCGCAAGCAGCTTTTAAAAATAAAAAATATTTAAATAAATATTTTTTAAAAAATGGTCTGCGGTCCTCCCCCCTCTCCCATTTTGATACGAAGTCATAATAAGCGGACATCTGGGAGCTGGTATTCTCAGGATTGGTCGGTCCATGGTTATTGTGCCCCCCCAGCCTAAAAATAGCAGTCCACAGCCACCCAGGATTGCCACATTCATTAGATGTGACAATGTCGGCACTTTACCCAACTCTTTCCGATTGCCCTGGTGTGGTGGCAATTAGGGTAATAAGGGGTGAATAACAGCAGTCATTAACGTTTCCTCGCACTTGTGCATTACAGTATTATGATCTGCCCTCAGCAGGGCAGATCAAAGTGCGCCTGCGCAGGACCGCAATATCGGCTTGTGTGGATGACTAGATGAGCGAACCGGTCAAACCCCATAGGAAACAATGGGAGCCAATCACAAACACATAAAAACACATTGCCATAACACTTACCGGTCTCCGCAATCCGTCCTGCACTCTGTCTCCTGCTGCTATTCCATCCGATGATCACTGCGTCCTCCTGGTAACCAGCAGTGATGACAGGACCTATCGTGACGTCAAAATAGCCATGTGACCAGTCACGTGTCTGTTATCTCATTGGCTACAGACTGGTCACATGACTATGACGCGTCATGTAGGACTTTTCAGTGCATCTCTCCAGTACACGGTGATCGTTTGTGTATCTCCATGTGCCGGCGACATGCTCTGGCACGCGATCGGGTTCCCAGTCTGCTTCCCCGTTCCGTTATAAACCAGCTGCCACAGCCGGTCAATAACGGAGATCACCGTTGCTATAGCAACGCGCCTGTCAGTGGTGACGTCACCACTTACAGGCAGCAGCTCCTTCTCACTCGCGGAGTGAAAAGAAAACACTGCACGGGGAACAACACCGCCTTCTTCCAATGCAGCGCTGCTGATGGAGCAGAGCTGCATGTGTTGAAGGAGAAAGAAGACAGAAGACCATGGATCGTGGAGGGATAAGAGGGAGTAATAAACATGGAGTCTCTAATGTGTCTGTGTATTTATTTCTATTAAAGTATTTTTTCTCTGTGTGGTGTCTTTTTTTAACCCTTTATTGGAGATTCTTAATGCCTGGGTCAAACTTGCCTGACATTAAGAATCTCTGGCTTAATACTAGCTAGTAAAACAAAGCTAGTATTAACTCATGATGAATACCCAGCAAGCCACCGTCACCAGGGCTGTTTGAAGAGTTGGATACAGCGCCAGATGATGGTGCTTCTATGAGAGCGCCATTTTCTGGGGCGGCTGCGGACTGTAATTCGCAGCAGAGGCGCCCAGAAAGCTCGGGCTAACCTGTGTTGCGGTTTCCAATCCCCAACTGCCTAGTTGTACCTGGCTGGACACAAAAATTGGGCGAAGCCCACGTCATTTCTTTTTTTTAATTTCGTTAAATAATTAAAAAAAATGTGCTTCCCTATATTTTTAGTTCCCAGCCGAGTACAAATAGGCAGCTGGGGGCAGCCCGTAGCTGCCTGCTGTACCTGGCTAGCATCCAAAAACATGTCGAAGCCCACGTCATTTTTTTTGGTGGGCAAAAAACTCCTGCATACAGTCCTGGATGGAGTATGCTGAGCCTTGTAGTTCTGCAGCTGCTGTCTGCTCTCCTGCATACACTAGTGAATGGAGCATGCTGAGCCTTGCCGTTCTGCAGCTGCTGTCTGCTCTCCTCCATACAGACAGACAGCAGCTGCAGAACTACAAGGCTCAGCATACTCCATCCAGGACTGTATCCAGGACTTTTTGCCCCTCAAAAAATTTATTTGGGCTTCGCCATATTTTTGTATGCTAGCAAGGTACAGCAGGCACCTACGAGCTGCCCCCAACCCCCAGCTACCTATTTGTACCCGGCTGGGAACCAAAAATATAGGTAATTCCTTTATTAATTATTTCATGAATTTCATGAAATAATTCAAAAACAAATGACGTGGGCTTCACCATATTTTTGTGTCCAGCCAGGTACAGCTAGGCAGCTGGGGATTGGAATCCACAACACAGGTTGGCCTGAGCTTTCTGGTCCCCTCTGCTGCGAATTGCAGTCTGCAGCCGCCTCAGAAAATGGCGCTTTCATAGAAGCGCCATCATCTGGCACTGTATCCAACTCTTCCAACAGCCCTGGTGACGGTAGCTTGCTGGGTAATAATGGGGTTAGGGCTAGCTGTATATTATCAACTGGCCCTAAGCCTGAAATTCATGGTGTCACGCCAATATTAGACATGGCCACCATGAATTTCTAGTACCGATAAAAAGAACAACAACACACAGAAAAATATTGTTATTAGAAATAAAACACAACACAATTAGTGACTCAATCTTTATTGAAATAAAGAACCCCCCTCCGCAGTAATCCTGGGTCAAGGGTCCCGAGCCGTCCAATCCGGATCCAATATCATCTGATCGATTTGCTGGAAGGCAAAGCGATCAGATGATGTTTCAGGTTCAAGGGACTGAATCACATGACACAGTAGCTGATTGTATAAACGGCTTTTATACAATCAGCTGATGCATCAGTGCAAAAAAAAAAAAAAATACACACTTCAGTGCAGACTCCTGTCTGACAGCATCAGCTGATAGTTTAGCTGGCCGGGCGGTAAAAAGCCGGCCTCACCGCTTGACTTATAGTGTCAGCTGATTCCGTCAGGTGACCGCATCAGCTGATCATCGCCAGGTCTGAGAAAGAGAGAGAGAGAAGAGAGAGTAAGAGAGAGAGAAGAGAGTAAGAGAGAGAAAGAGAAAGACGCAAAAGAGGAGAAAGAAGAGAAAGAGAGAGAGAGAAAGAAGAGAAAGAGAAAGTTGATAAAGAAGAGAAAGAAAGGAGAGAGAGAAAGGAGAGAAAGAAAGGAGAGAGAGAGAGAAAGGAGAGAGAAATAAAGGAGAGAGAGAAAGAGAAAGAGAGAAGGAAGAGAAAGAGAGAGAAAGAAGAGAGAGAAGAGAGAGAAGAGAAAGAAAGGAGAGAGAGAAAGGAGAGATAGGAGAGAGAGAAAGGAGAGAGAGAAAGGAGAGAGAAAGAAAGGAGAGAGAGAAAGGAGAGAAAGAGAAAGGAGAGAGAGAAAGGAGAAAGGAGAGAGAGAGAAAGGAGAGAGAGAAAGGAGAGAGAGAGAAAGGAGAGAGAGAAAGGAGAGAGAGAAAGGAGAGAAAGAGAAAGGAGAGAAAGAGAAAAAGAGAGAGAGAAAGGAGAGAGAGAGAAAGGCGAGAGAGAGAAAGGAGAGAGAGAAAGGAGAGAGAGAAAGGAGAGAGAGAGAGAGCTCACAGCTGATGTCTGGCTCCTCCCCTCAGTGCATAATTAAATTATATTTATAACTATATTATTATAAATATAATTTAAAATTAAAAAAAAAAATTAATAAAATTTACCAGTTCCAGAACTCGCAAACTTATGCTTCCTAGGGGAGCTCTCTATCCACTCAGCTATTGCCTCTAATCTGAATGATAGGCAGAATTGATATTCTTGAAGTCTGGATTGCTGAAGTCTCAGCTGACCATGTGATTCACGTCATTGCTATGTGAAGCTCATGCAGAGGGCTCGTGTTCTGTAGTAGAGATGACAGTGTTGTGTGGATTACTTCGGACCTGGAGGGGTATTGGAGGATTTTAATAAAATGGTGAAACTGTGTTCTTTTGTCTTTTATTCCAAATAAAGGATTTTTCGCGGTGTGTGTTTATTTACTTTCACTTTATAAAATAGATAATAATTATAATTTAAAATTATAAAAAAAAAAATTAAATTCTTTACCGGGACTAGAACTCCCGACGTTATGCTTCGTAGGCATGCACTTTACCCTCTAGTCTATTGCCTGTTACCATATACACAGGCACATTTTCTAATCTTGAAGCCTGCTGTGCTGACTGAAGTCTCTGCTACCCGCATGAGTCACTTCATTGCTATGGAGCCAGTACATCTTGAGAGAGCAGAGCTACCAGTGTCGTGTGGATTACTTCGGACCTGGAGGGGTATTTTTGGGATTAATAAAGGGGTGAACCAGGGTTGTTTTTTTGTCTTTTATTCCAAATAAAGGATTTTTCGGTGTGTGTGTTTCTTTACTTTCACTTTCAGTTTAATCATGAAAGGTAGGGGCGTGTCCTGGCTATGAAGGAGTGAGGACGTGACTTGTCTTAGCTCCTGCCACTGGACTTTATAACTGATGATCCACGCAACTGAGGACTCTGCAACACAGGCTATGCAGCGGAGGAGACGAGGGAGATCCCAGGGGTGCAGCAGCAGAGCTTCACAATCGGAGGAGAGAGGGATCAAACACTTTTTATCCAGGCCGGGGCAGAGAGAAGCTTCACAGGTGGCACCCAAGATGGCTGCTAAGGCTACACAGGAGGTGAGCTCAGCGTGCAGCAGTGAGATGGCAGCTATGGAGATGCAGGGAAAGGCTCAGCAGCTGACGCGACTGAGAGGAGAGGCCACCCAGAGTGAAGAGGAGATACAGAAGATAAGGCCAGACAGCCCAAGATTGCAGGTACAGGGGAAACCCGGAGTGAGAAGCACGGGGGAAGTGCCTGCTGATATAAACAGTAGCCCTGAAGCCTGGAGGCCTCTGGAGGGGGAAGTAACGTCCTTTCCTATAACACACATGCAGGAGTGTGAGGAATTTCAGGAGGGGGGACACTGCACTGCAAATGAGTTACAGGTCCCTGACAGAAGTGAGACCATACCCAGGGAGAAGCACAACATAAATCTAAAGTTACCAGATGCAGACAAGCATGCAGGGTCAGGGCCAGCCATAACAACAACACAAGAGTCAGGAGTTCTGACAGAGCTTAATGAGATGCGGGCACGTTTCTCAGCTATACCCACCAGGGAAGATATGGAGGCATATATAACCAGGCTGGAGCAGGCGTACCGCACAGAGCTGTCAGCCCTGAAGGGGGAGGTGGAGAGAGTGGACACCCAGAGTCAAGTGCAGGCAGCTAAAATTCAGAATATGGAGGACACTTCACAGGCCCACGGGGCACTATTAGAACAACACTCCCGCCAAATACAATACGTGGTTGAAGCAATGGATGATGCTGAAAATAGGGGCCGAAGAAACAATCTCAGAGTGCGCGGCCTGCCTGAGTCTGTCGAGTCCAAGGACTTACATGGCACCCTTCAAGTGATCTTCAATAATATTCTGGGTGAACCATCAAGCCAACCCCTGGAATTGGATAGAGCGCATAGAGCGTTGGGCCCCAAACCAGCCCAGAACGACCGACCTCGGGATGTGATCTGTAGGGTCCACCGCTATGTTATTAAGGAGGCCATTCTGTTTAAGCTCCGCAGTGGAGTATCACCATCGTATGAGGGGAGCCAAATCCAGATTCTACAAGATCTATCCCGTTTTACCTTACAAAGGAGAAGAGCTCTTAAACCTCTGCTGGACATTCTCCGCTCATACGAGTTTCCATATAGCTGGGGGTTCCCCTTCCGCCTGCAGGTTCGGCACGCGGGACGAATGCATGTTCTTCGGTCTCCGGCGGATTTACCCTCGTTCACCGCGGCCTTGGACATTCCATTAGTGCCTATAGAGGACTGGCCGGACTTTCCAATGGGGGGGGGAGTCACCGTCCCAGCCGGTGATCGGATGCGTGGCTCTCGTAGAGAAAGAGGAGGGAGGCCGGTCTGATGTATAAGAGAATGGTGGATTAAATTGTTCTAGTATGTTTTTGGTTATAGGATCACAGTACGATGGAGTCTATCCCCTGGTCCTGATGGGAATTTCGCGTTGTGGGGTTATTGTATCGCCCTGGACAGGGGGGTGGGGGGTTCCCTCCTTCCTTCCTGGGTGTAATGGGGGACGCCCCTCAACATTATAAGGTACAATACCCTCTCAAAGCCCCTTCTCCCTTCTTTATACAGAGCTTTAGTTGCAAATCAAAATATATATAGTTAAAAGTTGTTTTTTAGTCCAGGGCAGGGGGCTCCTTTGTGGAAAGTTCCCTCCCTGATTGGGATAACACGCCACAGGGTAGTGGCGTAGGATTAACATCCCTGGTATATAGAGATTCTTATTTTTCTGCATTTACCTCTAGTCTATTTGACCAAGTATAAGGGTCACGTTACGACCCTACAGGCAAGAGGTGCTTTGACCTTGTTGCCTACGGTACTCTCTCTTTGTTTGTAGTTTCCTTTATATACTTAATCCTTCTACCCCCCCCCCCTCTTTTTTTTTTTTTTTTCTCTCCCCCTCTCCTAACCTTCTCTATTCTCTCCACCCACACCTCTCTTCCCATCCCCATCCTCTGACCCTACTTCCCGGTTCCTCACCGTTCCTCCTCCTCAGAATGACGCAGATTACCTTTGGCTCATTGAATGTGAGAGGCCTCAATGTCCCACAAAAACGGTCTCAGGTATTCTTTGACATGCATAAGAAACGAGTCCATATATTATTGATTCAGGAAACACATTTCAAAACTGGTCACCTCCCTAACTTTAAAGACAGATATTACACCAAATGGGTCCATAGCACCAACCCAGAGTCAAAATCAAAAGGGGTGTCTATAGGCATCCATAAAGCCCTGGTGCACACGGTTCTGGACACGAGAGTGGACACTGAGGGAAGATTCATTTTTCTGAAAATTAATGTTAATTCATCTATCTTTACCATTGTCAATTGGTATTTACCAAACAGAGATCCGGCGACGTCCTGCTCCTCTCTCCTGTCATCATTGGATGAATTCGCAGAAGGGACCGTGATCGTGGGTGGCGATTTAAACTTCACTTTGGACCCTAAGGTAGATACAACTTCGGACACAATTTTCTCTCTCTCAGAAAGCTAACAAAAGTTAAACGCTCAATACAAGAGCTTCGATTGGTAGATGTGTGGAGAACGTTACACCCAGTGGAGCGTGACTACACATACTTCTCCCCGGCTCACTCCTCGTACAGCCGCATAGACCTGTTTCTTGTGAGCCAAAAGGCTCTGACTTGGCAGATACAGGCCTCTATAGGCAGTATATCCTGGTCTGACCACGCTCCTATATTCCTGAGCCTTACTATCCCAGATGGGGCAGGGAGGCCGTGGTCTTGGCGGCTGAACGATAGTCTGCTTGGGGATCAGGGGTGCATGAAGGATCTACAGAACACGATTGATGAATTTTTAGAAATACACTCAGAAGACCCCACAGCCCTTCCCGTGCAGTGGGAGGCACTTAAATGTGTGTCGAGAGGGGTTTTGATCAAACATGGGGCTAGTCTTAAGAGAGAGAGAGCCCAAACCATTTTGTCCCTACTTCAGAATATTTCAGATCTGGAAAGGGCCCATAAGAAGACATTATCACCTTTGACACTGGCGGAGCTAGTCAAAAATAGAGAGGAGCTTAAATCGATTCTCGACCGACAGTATGAGCGACATAGGACTAGAATAAAAAGATTCCTCTATGAGTATGCAGATAAATGTGGTAGACCACTAGCTAGGATTCTACACCCTAGGGGAGACCCCAGCCACATTCCCATGATTAAACAAGCAGACGGCTCTTCGACTCAGAACCCAACTCTCATCGCGGAACAGTTCCAAAAGTATTATAGAGACCTATATAACATAAAGGGCAAATTTGGAGACATGCCACATGACGCATTAGAAAATAAAATAAACGACTACGTATCCAGAACGGCCCTACCGGTTATACCCAGCGCTGAGGTTGAAAATTTAGAGACGGACTTTACAGAAGCAGAAGTGGCATCTATCATTAAAGAATCTCCCTCAGGCAAAAGTCCGGGTCCAGATGGGTTCACCCCTAAATTTTATAAAATATTCCAAACTCAGCTATCCCCGTTCTTGACTAAAGTATTTAATTCCATCTCAGAAAATTCCCAATGGGTGGCGCAATCTCTCGAAGCCCATATATGTGTTCTCCCCAAACCGGGGAAGGATCACATGTTAGTTACAAATTACAGACCCATTTCACTGATCAATCTAGACCTAAAACTTTTTTCTAAAGCCTTAGCCAACAGACTTGCTCCTTCCTTGCCCGGGATAATACACACAGATCAAGTGGGGTTCGTACAAGGTCGGGAGGCGCGTGACAATACCAACAAACTGTTCCTCCTGATGACTCGGTCGAGGGCTCATTCTCTTCCCATGTGTTTACTCTCAGTGGATGCGGAGAAGGCCTTTGACCGGGTCAGTTGGAATTTCATGATGGCCGCTCTAAAGCAGGTGGGTTTGGGCAAAAATTTTTTAGATAGGATTGCGTCCCTTTATTCGAGACCCTCAGCAAAAGTTAGGACGGATGGGTTTCTGTCGTCATCGTTTCAGGTCCACAATGGAACAAGGCAAGGATGTCCATTGTCACCTCTGCTCTACGTCATTGTCATGGAGCATCTCGCGGTCGCCATAAGAAATAATGCTAGTATCCATGGGATAGAGGCCGGGGGAGGGAATCGCAAGTTAGCTTTATTTGCTGACGACCTTCTCATGTTTATTTCCCAGCCACACATATCCTTCCCGTCTTTGCTCAAAGAGTTCGAGGAGTTTGGTAACTTAAGTAATTTTAAAGTGAACTTCTCTAAATCAGAGGCTATGAATGTGACCCTGTCGGCGGAAGATCTAGCCCGTACAACCCAAAATTTTCCCTTTAAGTGGCAACCGTCAGCTATAAAATATCTGGGGGTAGTTGTACCTCGGGATCCAACAAAAATTATGCATCATAATTTTCTACCCCTGTTAGAGAGGACAATTAGGGATTTAAAGAAGTACGACAAAAAAAGACTATCGTGGTTTGGGCGTATCAACGCTATTAAAATGGATGTTCTTCCTAGGTTTCTTTTCTTGTTCCAAACGGTACCTATTCAGCTGCCGGGGAGTTACTTTTCCAAAATTCGGACGGCTTTGTCAAGGTTCGTTTGGGGGAATAGGAGACCTCGGACAAGCATAAAAACTCTTACCAGACACAAAAATAATGGAGGGGCAGGGCTCCCAAATTTCCAGTTATACTACAGGGCAACTATTCTAACGAGGATAATGGATTGGCACTTCCATAGGAACTCGAAACAATGGGTCGCGATCGAACAGGACGGATTGGGAGTCCCTTTGCACTTTCTCTCATGGATGGGAAAGGAGAGTAGGTCACAGATAGAGAAGGGAATGGAGTTTATTTGGACAGTGATGGGGACGTGGGACGGTGAGGTTAAGAGGGGTTCTCTCTCACAGGGGAGGGGTCCACTTACCCCCCTCTTTGGCAACCAGGAGTTCCCTCCTGGGCTTCATTCCAATAAATTTCTGGGATATGCTCGGGTGGAGGAAACTCGTTTTTTTCATGTGCTCCAGGGAAATACCCTGCCCCCTTATGCATCTCTACGGGCCACAGGGAGAGAGGTTTCCTGGATAGAATATATGCAGCTGAAATCGTTTCTATCCAACCAGGACAGGGAGAGGAAGTTGAGGACCCCCCCTACTCCATTTGAGAAATTGTTCTTGCAGGGTTCGTCACCTGGGCATGTCATCTCTCTTACTTATAAAATGCTGAACCAGAGAGACATGTCGGACAAACCCAAATTTGTCTATAGATGGGGAGAGGAACTGGGAGAGGACATTTCGGAGGACAGATGGAGCAGGGCGTTTCTGTGGACCCACAAACTTTCTCTGGCTTGTGCCGCCCAAGAGAAAAACTATAAAATTCTCACAAGGTGGTACCAATACCCGACCAAATTGCATGCTATCTTTCCCTCAGTGTCCGACATGTGCTGGAGATGTGGTACAGAAAAAGGGTCTATGTTACATATATGGTGGAGCTGTGCTAAATTGCAACCATTCTGGGACTCAGTGTTTTCTCTGTATAAAAAGATGAGTGGGGGTGAGGTGGAGAGATCTCCCCAGGTGGCCCTCCTCTCTATCCTCCCAGGTTCATTCAAGTCACAAAAGAGGGACCTGCTGCGATTTTGTTTAGCGGCAGCCCGTATAATTATTCCCAGATACTGGAAACAGACTAGATGCCCCACGTTAGCTGACTGGGTAGAGGAGATGGCAAACCTCCAGAGAATGGAGGAACTCACAGCTGAACTTAATGGGCTCACGGAAAAATTTATCACAGTGTGGGGACCGTGGATTACGTTCATGGAGTCTCCTGAGTTCACGGTGAGTCTGGCAGGTTATTTGGGATGAGAAATGGTGACATACCTTGTCTTCCCCTCTCCCCACACACTTTTTCCCCCACCCCCTCTTTACCCTACTTTCTTCACTCTATTTGATTCCTTCTTTTCTAAGCTTATATCTGTTCTTTTTTTTTTTTTTTTCTAGTTTTCTACTTTTTCTTAAATGTTTATTCAATAACTTAAAAGGGGATTGTTTTATGCTGAGAGTGGTCTTGTCAATTATCAGGAAGACATGTTTAGCTGGAACTCTGATTTCTAGTGTATGGTTTGTCATGGAGTGTTAGCATAAGGATAGCTTATAGAGTTCCAATGAAATCTACAATGTGATGTTATTTTTGTCATTCCGAAACTGAGAGATCACTGTTTATGTTTTATAATCTTTATAAATGTTCAAGATGTATGCTTGATTTATAAACTTAATAATAAAACAGATTTGAAATAATCATGAAAGGTATCTCGGGGAGACGCCTGCCATGATTAAACTCATTATTACCCCAATTGCCACCGCACCAGGGCAATTCGGGTTGAGCCGGAAAGAGTCCCGCAGGACTGTCACACCTAATGGATGCGGCAATTGTGGGCGGCTGCAGGGTGATATTGTTAGACTGGAGGGCTCCCCATACCGTGGCGCTCTACATCCTGACAATACCAGCCTCCAGCCGTGTGGCTTTATCCTGGCTGGTATCAAATATGGGGGGAACGCATTTTTTTTTTATTTATTTATTTATTTTACTGCACGATATAGACCCGCCCACCGGCGGCTGTGATTGGTTGCAGTGAGACAGCTGTCACTCAGCTTGGGGACGTGTCTGACTGCAACCAATCATAGGCGCTGGTGGGTGGGGAAATCACAGAATAACTAATTAACTAATGAAGCAGCAGCCATTTTCTAAAGAGCAAAAGACACCGCAGATTTGTGACAGCAGGGGAGCGAGACGTCCTTGATCGGTGAGTAGGAAAGGGAGAGGGATTGTGCTGGGGACGCAGGAGACATGCAGATAGCAACATGTGCACATAGCCTTACTGTGAAAAGCCACGTTTATGGCGATCGAACCGTTCTCGGACGTAACTCGAGCTGCCGAACTTTTAGCAAAAAGCTCGAGTTCTAGTTCGATCTAGAACAACCCCCAAAATCACTTGAACATGAAATTGGCGAACCTCGAACCGCGCTCAACTCTATGGATGACGTAGACGCATCATCCACACTGGACTGGGAAGAAGGAGGCCGAAGATTACATCAGAGAGGAGGCGCCACACTGGAGAGCAGCAACACCCATTGGACCGGACCGCCCCCTGGGTGAGTAATATAAAAGTGTTTTTTACGTTATACAGAGCGTCCCGGGCTCTTATATACAGTATTTTGGAATAAAGTGGTATTGGCCGCAGCTTATAGTCCCCAAATCTGGTGACAGGTTCCCATTAAAAAATTGGAAGGAACACAAACTTACAAAATAAATTACCAACATAATTGTGCTTCTAAGGGCATGATTTATTACACCTAAAAACTCTACCAAAACATTTCCAATTGTACCATAAATCTGACTCAAGCAAATTAATTATATAGGCCATAGATCAGAGGTTAGAGGTGGTAACCTATTTAAGGCCCTTGCGCAGCTTGAGTCATTGGATTTATAGATTAGACACAAGGACTCCTATTGGGCTCAATGAGAGCTTTGGCTGCTTTCTTTAATTGGGTATTTTTATGTGGTGTGAGAATGGGACTGTTTGTGTTAAAATTATTTTTAATTGTTTTTTTATTCATAATTTAGAGATCTCTATATGCTAAAACCATACCTGTGGTGGTCTGCAAATTTTGAGATACTTCACTCGATCCACTCAGTGACTTAGATGTTGACTTTGATTGGGTCTTTTCCCTGAATGAAGTGCCTATGAGAAAAAAGAGAATTTTGTTTACTTACCGTAAATTCTTTTTCTTATAGTTCCGTCTTGGGAGACCCAGACCTTGGGTGTATAGCTTCTGCCTCCGGAGGACACACAAAGTACTACACCTAAAAGGTATAGCTCCTCCCTCTGAGCCTATACACCCCCTGGTGAACCAGTCATAACCAGTTTAGTGCAAAAGCTGAAGGAGAATAGCCACCCACAAGTAGAACAGAGCAAGAGCCGGAACAACCGGAGACTCTGTTCATGACAACAGCATGTGAAAACACACGGAACAAGGAAATTGCCAACAGGCAACGGGGAGGGTGCTGGGTCTCCCAAGACGGAACTATAAGAAAAAGAATTTACGGTAAGTAAACAAAATTCTCTTTTTCTTTAACGTTCCTTTGGGTGACCCAGACCTTGGGACGTTCCAAAGCAGTCCCAGGGTGGGAAATAAACAAAAAAACTAAGAAGTAGGCAGAAACCTAACTTCACAAATGGGCGACCGCCGCCTGAAGGATGCGTCTGCCCAAGCTCGCATCTGCCAAAGCATGAGCATGCACTTGGTAGTGCTTCGAGAAGGTATGCAGGCTAGCCCAAGTGGCAGCCTGACAGACTTGCTGAGCCGTAGCCTGGTGCCGAAAAGCCCAAGAGGCACCGACAGCCCTGGTCGAGTGCGCTTTGATCCCCGGCGGGGGAGGAGCCTGCGAACTTTGGTAGGCGTCCAAAATGGTCGACCTAATCTAACGGGCTAAGGTCGGCTTAGAAGCAGGGAGGCCCTTGCGCCGACCTGTGGTTAGCACAAAAAGAGAGGTACACCGCCTAAGCGCAGCGGTGCGAGACACATAGATCCGTAGAGCACGCACCAGATCTAGAGTATGTAGAGCTTTTTCAAAGCGATGAACAGGGGCCGGACAGAAGGAAGGTAAGGTAATGTCCTGGTTAAGGTGGAAGGGAGAAACCACCTTAGGAAGAAAGTCCGGAGTCGGACGGAGAACCACCTTGTCTTGATGAAAGACTAAAAAGGGTGACTCCGAGGAGAGCGCAGCCAAATCAGAAACTCTCCTGAGAGAAGTTATAGCAACCAGAAAGGCCACTTTCTGTGAGAGACGATACAAAGAAACCTCCCTAAGGGGCTCAAAGGGGGGTTTCTGCAAGACCGTGAGAACCAAGTTAAGGTCCCAGGGGTCCAAGGGCCGCCGGTAAGGCGGGATGATGTGAGACGCGCCCTGCATGAAGGTGCGGACCTGAGCCAGCCGAGCGAGACGCCGCTGGAACAGGACTGACAGGGCCGAAACCTGTTCCTTGAGAGAGTTGAGGGACAGACCTAGCTGCAGACTGGACTGTAGAAAAGACAGAAGGGTCGGCAAGGAGAATGGCCAAGGAGAATGGCCGGTAGAGCGACACCAGGACAGGAAAATTTTCCAAGTCCTGTGATAGATCTTAGCGGACGAAGACTTACGGGCCCGAGTCATAGTGGAGATGACTTCAGGGGGAATACCAGAAGCCGTCAAAATCCAGGACTCAAGAGCCACGCCATCAATTTGAGGGCCGCAGAATTCGGGGGGAAGAACGGACCTTGCGAGAGTAGGTCTGGACGGTCCGGGAGAGGCCACGACATCTCTACGGACAGATGGAGCAGGTCCGGATACCAAGCTCGCCTGGGCCAGTCCGGTGCAATGAAGATGACTCGACGACCCTCCATTCTGATCTTGCGCAGGACTCTGGGCAGGAGGGCTAGAGGGGGAAACACGTAGGACAGACGAAACTGGGACCAGTCCTGAACCAGAGCGTCCGCAGCGAAGGCCTGAGGATCGTGGGAACGAGCCACGTAGACAGGAACTTTGTTGTTGTGACGGGATGCCATTAGGTCCACGTCCGGAGTGCCCCATTTGCGGCAGATCGACTGAAATACTGCCGGGTGCAGGGACCACTCGCCACCGTCCACACTTTGACGGCTGAGATAATCTGCCTCCCAGTTGTCCACGCCTGGGATGTGGACTGCGGATATGGTGGACCTGGAGTCCTCCGCCCATTGAAGAATGCGTTGTACCTCCATCATTGCCAGGCGGCTGCGTGTCCCGCCTTGATGGTTGATGTAGGCAACCGCTGTCGCGTTGTCTGACTGGACTCGAATGTGCATGCCCGCCAGCAGATGGTGAAATGCTAGGACAGCTAGAAGTACGGCTCTGATTTCCAGCACATTGATTAAAAGGGCTGACTCGGACGGAGTCCAAGTGCCCTGTGCTCTGTGGTGGAGACATACCGCTCCCCAGCCGGATAGACTGGAATCCGTGGTGAGAATCACCCAGGACGGGGCCAGGAAGGAGCGCCCTTGGGACAGGGAGAGGGGCCGAAGCCACCACTGAAGAGAGCTCTTGGTCCGTGGCGACAGAGCCACTGACTTGTGTAAGGAGGAAGGCCGCTTGTCCCAACAGCGGAGAATGTCCAGCTGCAGGGGGCGCAGATGGAACTGGGCAAAGGGAACAGCCTCCATGGACGCCACCATTTGACCCAGCACCTGCATCAGACGCCTGAGGGTATAACGGCAGGGCCTCAGGAGAGAGCGCACCGCCAACTGGAGTGACAGCTGTTTGTCTAAGGGCAACTTCACAAGTGCCGGCAGAGTCTCGAACTGCATCCCTAGGTACGTGAGACTCTGGGTCGGAGTCAGAGTGGATTTGGGAAGATTGACAAGCCACCCGAATTGGGCTAGAGTGCTGAGAGTGAGCGAGACACTCCGCTGACAGTCTGCGCTGGATGGCGCTTTGACTAGAAGGTCGTCCAGGTAGGGGAGCACTGCCAACCCCTGAAGGTGCAGAACCGCAATCACAGCTGCCATGACCTTGGTGAAAACCCGAGGGGCCGTGGCTAACCCGAAGGGGAGAGCCACGAATTGGAAATGATCGTCTCCTATTGCAAAGCGTAGCCAACGCTGGTGTGAAACCGCAATGGGCACATGCAGATATGCATCTCTGATGTCGATGGACGCCAGGAAATCCCCTTGGGTCATTGAGGCAATGACTGATCGCAGGGACTCCATGCGAAGTGCTGCACCCGAACATGCTTGTTGAGAAGCTTGAGATCCAGGATGGGCCTGAAGGTACCGTTCTTTTTGGGAACTAGGAAGAGGTTTGAGTAGAAACCTCTGAACCGTTCCCGGGCGGGAACTGGTACAATTACTCCGTTGGCCTGCAAGGCTGCCACGGCCTGTGAAAAGGTGCGGCCCTGGAGCAGGGGGAGTTGAGAAAAAAAATATGTTTGGCGGGCTGGAAGAAAATTCTATCCTGTAGCCGTGAGAGATGATATCTCTCACCCACTGATCGGAGACTTGTTGAAACCAAGCGTCGCCAAAGTGGGAGAGCCTGCCACCGACTAAGGACATGGCTGGATCGGACAGAGAGTCACGAGGAGGCTGCCTTAGTGGCAGGACCTCCTGCGGTCTTCTGCAGACGCGCTCTGGAGCGCCAGTTGGATTTCTGGTTCTTGGCTGAGTTAGCGGACGAGGCGGAGGGCTTAGAGGACGACCAGTTGGAGGAACGAAAGGAGCGAAACCTCGACTGAATCCTACCCTGGGCAGGTTTCCTGGTCTTGGTTTGTGGCATGGAAGTACTCTTCCCGCCAGTAGCCTCTTTAATAATTTCATCCAGCTGTTCACCGAACAGCCGGGAACCAGCAAAAGGGAGCCCAGCAAGGTACTTCTTTGAAGAAGCATCTGCCTTCCACTCTCGAAGCCTCAAGGTCCTGCGGATAACGAAGGAATTAGCCGAAGCCACCGCAGCGCGGTGAGAAGCCTCCAGCATGGCAGACATGGCATGAGAAGAAAAAGCTGAAGCTTGAGAAGTTAAGGCAACCATCTCGGGCATAAATTCCCTGGTGAGGGAATGCATCTCCTCCAGACTAGCAGAGATGGCTTTGAGGGCCCACACTGCTGCAAAAGTTGGAGAAAACGCGGCCCCCACCGCTTCATACACGGATTTGGCCAGAAGGTCAATCTGACGGTCAGTGGCATCCTTAAGGGAAGTGCCATCAGCCACCGACACACCGGTCCGGGCTGAGAGCCTAGACACCGGAGGGTCTACCTTTGGGGAGTGAGCCCACTCCTTGACCACCTCAGGTGGAAAGGGAAAACGGTCATCAGAACCACGCTTTGGGAAGCGTTTGTCAGGACAGGCCCTGGGTTTGGTCACAGCGGCCTGAAAACTGGAGTGGTTAAAGAACACACTCTTTACTCTCTTAGGCGAGGTAAACTGGTGCTTTTCTGCCAGAGAGGGTTGCTCCTCTGATACTGGCGGATTGAGATCCAGTACAGAATTAATGGAAGCAATCAAGTCACTAAATTCTGAGTCACCCTCGTAAGGAGCAATGGGGCACATGGAGTTAGCCTCCGAGCCCCCTGTATAGGCATCCTCCTCATCCTGCGAGTCCTCAGCCCTTGAATCAGAGCCACGGGATGAGGAGGGAGAGGGAACCCTGCGGAGCCTCTTAGACGGACGGGGTCCGTGCCCTGATGATGAATCCTCTGTGAGCTCCAGTCCTAAAGGCCCCTTAGCAAGAGCATTAGAGGCACCCTGTGAAGGGGGCTGATGCATATTCATCAAAGTCCTGGACAGAAGTCCCATGGACTCAGCAAATGACTGGGAGATAGACCTAGAAAAGGACTCTACCCAGGCCGGGGGTTCAGCCACATGTGCAGGAGCAGCCTGAGAGACCACTGGGGCCGAGACCCCAGGCCGTGGCACCTCCAAGTTAGAGCAGACCTCACAATGTGGATAGGTGCTCGCTTCAGGCAGCGGAAGCTTACATGCAGCACATACAGCATAAAGCTTTGGAGCCTTGCTCCTTGTGTGAGACATGCTGCCTGAGTGGGGAGAAACAGCTTCTATAAAGGGAATGAATCCCAGGGAGAATATAGCAGAGGTCCACAACCGGAGACCGGCTGTGGCTTACCAGACCGTTGGAAGCGGTGTTGTGTGCCCTCCAGATCCCGAAGCCCGGACCCCCCAATGCACAGCACCTCAGCAGGGATGCAGAGTGCAGGACGGGCCAGAACAGAGTGAAACCTGCCCAAGAAAATGGCCACCGGAGAGAAGAGAGGGGGCGGGACGGGGGGCGTCCCTGTTGGAAGGGCGGAATCTGGAGGGCCATAGAGGCCTGCAGGGGGGTAGTCGCACACAAGCAGTGAGGAGGGTCCCTCCCCTGTGCAGGACGGCCACCGGGAGGGGCCATGCCTGTCCCTCAGCATGAGTGACATGCGAGGGCAGGTAACAGAAACTAGGCCTCCGGCGAAGCCGGGGCCTAAATTTAAGCAGCGAGGCCGACGCGCAGGCACCATCGGCGCGGTTCTCGAGCGAAAAGCTAGCGGACCGGCCGGAAATGCTAAAAAACACAGTAAACACACTCTCCCCCCACAATAAATGACAGGGACCCCCAACATATGAACGTCTCAAGGTACTTAGCTGCTGAGACGCAGGGCCAGGTCCCTGGGGGTGAGTGCTCCGGTCCAGCAGGGTCCTCAAGGGGCTGTGGCCGGAGACCGGTCTCCTGCCAGGCATGGAGACCGTGCTGGCTCACACTTCAATCCAGAGCCCAGGAGGGATGGTGAAGGAGCACGGCATGTAAGGCTCCAGCCTTGGAAATCAACCTTACAAAACCACCGACACAGTGGGGTGAGAAGGGACATGCCGGGAGTCCAGACGCGGACCCGCATTTCTTCAATCTTCTTCCAAAAAAAGGAAAAAAAGGAAAAAATCATATGAGAACGCATGTGTGGATGTATGCCTCCTGAACACAAAGCGAAAAACTGGTTGTGACTGGTTCACCAGGGGGTGTATAGGCTCAGAGGGAGGAGCTACACCTTTTAGGTGTAGTACTTTGTGTGTCCTCCGGAGGCAGGAGCTATACACCCAAGGTCTGGGTCTCCCAAAGGAACGTTAAAGAAATAAGAAAATATATTATCTAAGAAAAGTGGAGAAAAACATTGTACAACAATTTAATTATAGTTAGGATACAACTAATTTTTAATACATTTACTCAATAATTTAGTTTTTTGCATTTCTTGATTTTTCTTGCCTTATGGCATGTCATTTTTAATTTTGCATATCATATTTCTGTTTACACAACAACATGAGCACTATGCACTTTTTGTTTGCCTATTGACTACTGATGGACGGACCCAGACTATAAAAGTCTGGATCCATGCGGTTTCAAAAATACCCGAGTGCCGGACCTGGGCCTGAAATTCTCAGGGAATGCCGGATAATGATCTGGAAACTTGGGAAATTAAAAAAAGAAAGAAAAATTATAGAAAGTAAGGAAAAAGAGGGCGCGTTATACTTACCGAGTCTCCCACGCGGCTGTAACTGCTTCTGGGGTCGCTCATTATCGCTAATCCATATGTACTGCTGCCCCCACCCACCAGCCGTCTTCACGTCTGTGATTGGTTGCAGTCAGACAGAGCCCCCATCTATGTTTGACAGCGTGACTGACTGCTCTCAATCACACACACTGTCTGCATCTAGATTGGTGTAAAAACAAATAAATTTAAAAAATTGGAGTTGGGTCGTCCCATATTATGATACCCAGCCAGGACAAAGCTTACAGCTGCAGGCTGCAGCCCCCAATTTTGCACGTTATGTTGGCTGTGTATCAAAATAAAAGGAACCGCATGCAGCTTTTAAAAATAAAAAATATTTAAAAAAATAATTTTTAAAAAATAGTCTGCGGTTTTTCCTCCCCCCCATTTTGATACCCAGTCATGATAAGCGGACAGCTGAGAGCTGGTATTCTCAGGATGGGTTGGCCCATGGTTATTGTGCCCCCCCCAGCCTAAAAATAGCAGCCTGCAGCCACCCAGGACTGTCACATCCATTAGATGTGACAATGCCGGCATTTTACTCAACTGTTTCCGATTGCCCTGGTGCAGTGGCAATTGGGGTAATAAGGGGTGAATAACCGCAGTCATTAACCTTTCCTCGCGCCTGTGCATTACAGTACTTTGATCTGCCCTCAGCAGGGCAGATCAAAGTGCGCCTGCGCAGGACCACAATGTCGGCTTGTGTGGATGATGTAGATGCATCATCCACACTGGACTGGGAAGAAGGAGGTTGAATATCGCAGCAGAGAGGAGGTTTCGGACGGGAAAGAGAAGGCGCCGCACTGGAGAGCATAAACACCAATCAGACAAGACTGCCCCCTAGGTGAGTATTATAAAAGTGTTTTTTGCATTATACAGAGCGGCCTTGGCTCTTATATACAGTATTCAAGAATGTTGTATAAAAGAACTCAGTGGTATTGGCCTCAGCTTATAGTCCCTAAATCTGGTGACAGGTTCCCATTAAAAAAATCGGAGGAACACAAACTTACAAAATAAATCACCAACATACTTGTGCTTCTAAGGGTGTGATTTATTACGCCCATTATCTGTGCCAGAAACTCTACATTTCTGACCAGCAGAAATGAAAAAGCGATCAGACGGCTAATCCTTATAGTCCACTAGGGGGTCAATTAAAAAAAAAAAAGTTAAAAAATAAGTTTTAAAAAATAAAAAAAAAAATTAAAAACCTAAAAAAAACAATTAAAAGTATAAATCACTCCCCATTTGCCCCACTGAAAATCAAAGGGTTAAAAAAATAAAAAATATACACTTATTTGGAATCGCCGAGTTCATAAATCCCCAATTTATCAAAATATAAAATCAATTAATCTGATAGGTAAACGGCGTAGCGGCAAAAAAAAACCCTTCAAAAGGCCAAACAAGTTTTTTTGGTTGTCGCAAATTTTCAGCAAAATGCAATGAAAGGGGGTCAAAATCGTAGCATCTGCGCAAAAATGCTACCGTTAAAAACATCAGCACGAGGCGCAAGAAATAAGCCATCAAAGTGCCCATATTCCGAATAATGAGAACACTACGAATCACAGAAAATAGCGCAAAAAGTGGACCACTTTTTTTGGGACAAACTTTAAAATATTTTAATCACTTAGATTAAAGTAAACCTATTCATGTTTGGTATCTACGAACTCGTACTGACCTGAAGCATCACACCCACACATCAGTTTTACCATACAATGAACATGGTGAATAACGTACCCCACAAACAGTTGTACAATCGCACTTTTTTGCAACTTTTCAGTACTTGGAAATTTTTTGCAGTTTTCCAGTATAATATATGGTAAAACTCATGGTTTTATTTAAAAGATCAATACGTCCCGCAAAAAACAAGCTCTCACATGGCAAAATTGGCAGAAAAATAAGTTACAGCTTTTGAAAGAAGGGAATCAAAAAACAAACACAGAAAAAACATCCAGGGGTTAGGGGGTTAAAGGTGGGAGTCCGTGAGCACATCAGGGACATTGAGAAAACAAAGACTCTGCATGAGACGGAACACCTAAAATCCCTACCAAAACATTTCCAATTGTACCATGAATCTGACTCAAGCAAATTAATTATAAAGGCCATAGATCAGAGGTTAGAGGTGGTAACCTATTTAAGGCCCTTGCGCAACTTGAGTCACTTTATTTATAGATTGGACACAAGGACTCCTATTGGGCTCAATGAGAGCTTTGGCTGCTTTCTTTAATTGGGTATTTTTATGTGGTGTGAGAATGGGACTGTTTGTGTTAAAATTATTTTTAATAGTTTTTTTATCCATAATTTAGAGATCTGTATTTGCTAAAACCATACCTGAGGTGGTCTGCAAATTTTGAGGTACTTCACGCGACCCGCTCAGTGACTTAGATGTTGACTTTGATTGGGTCTTTTCCCTGAATGAAGTGCCTATGAGAAAATAAGAAAAAAGATTATCTAAGAAAAGTGGAGAACAACATTGTACAACAATTTAATTATAGTTAGGATACAACTAATATTTAATACATTTACTCAATAATTTAGTTTTTTGAATTTCTTGATTTTGCTTGCCTTATGGCATGTCATGTTTAATTTTACATATCATATTTCTGTTTACACAACAATATGAACACTATGCACTTTTTGTTTGTCTATGGATTAGTGATGGACGGACTCATACTGTAAAGGGTGCTTTACACGCTGCGACATCGCTAGCGATCTCGTTAGCGATGTAACACGCCAGATCACATACGATCTGCCGAGATCGCACATGTGACCGGCGCTACAAAAATGACCTATGTGCGATCTCAGCAGATCGTATGTGCGATCTGGTGTGTTACATCGCTAACGAGATCGCTAGCGATGTCGCAGCATGTAAAGCACCCTTAAAAGACAGCTTTCAATCTAGATGCACATGCTGTCTACATCTAGATTGGTGTAAAAATAAATTTAAAAAAATGGCGTAGGGTCGTCCCAACAAGGACAAGGCATACAGCTGCAGGCTGCAGTCCCCAACTTTGCACGTTATCTTGGCTGTGTATCAAAATTAAAGGAACCGCATGCGCTTTTAAAAATAAAAAATATTTAAATAAATATTTTTTAAAAAAAATGTTCTGCGGTCCTTTCCCCGCCCATTTTGATACCCAGTCATGATTAACCGACAGCTTGGAGCTGGTATTCTCAGGATGGGTCGGTCCATGGTTATTGTGCCCCCCCGCAAGCCTAAAAAAAGAAGTCCGCAGCCATCCAGGACTGTCACATCCATTAGATGTGACAATCCCGACACTTTACCCAACTCTTTCCGAATGCCCTGGTGCAGTAGCAATTGGGGCAATAAGGGGATAATAACAGCAGTCATTAACCTTCCCTCACACCTACGTATTACAGTACTTTGATCTGCCTCAGTAGGGCAGATCAAAGTGCGCCTGGGCAGGACCGCAATGTCGTCTTTTTTGGATGATGTAGACGCGTCATCAAAACTGGGCTTGGAAGAAGGACAGAGATCGCAGCAGAGAGCAGGCGTCGGACCGGAGAAAGGAAGTGCCGGGCTTGGACAGCAGCGACACCCATCAGACCAGACCGCCCCCCCCTCCCTCCAGTTATTAAAAAAATATTTTTTACATTATACAGCACTCTCTGGGCTCTTATATACAGTATTGTGGAATGCTGCAAAAAAGGACTCAGTGGTAGTGTCCAAATCTGGTGACAGGTTACCTTTAAAAAAAATCAGAAGGAACACAAACTTACAAAAAAATCACCAACATACTTGTGCTTCTAAGGGCGTGATATATTACTCCCAGTGTCCATGCCAGAAAGTCTACATAGGGATGACCACAAGGGATTTACAGGTGGGAGTCCGTGAGCACATCAGGGACATTGAGAAAACAAAGACTCTACATGAGATGGAACACCTAAAAACCCTACCAAAACATTTCCAATTGTACCATAAATCTGACTCAAGCAAATTAATTATAAAGGCCATAGATCAGAGGTTAGAGGTGGTAACCTATTTAAGGCCCTTGCGCAACTTGAGTCACTGAATTTATAGATTGGACACAAGGACTCCAATTGGGCTCAATGAGAGCTTTGGCCCTTTAATTGGGTATTTTTATGTGGTGTGAGAATGGGACTGTTTGCGTTAGAATTATTTTTTAATATTTTTTTTTATCCATAATTTAGAGATCTTTATATGCTAAAACCATACCTGTGGTGGTCTGCAAATTTAACGCAATGCTAGTCTCTCATATAGGCCCTTTGGAAAAATAATTGCTCATCCCTGATCCATGCTCTTTTATGATTTTATTGTTAATGTTAGAACATTTTTACATGTACCTTTTCCAAAATCTATAAAACAAATTGTGAATAAAATATAAAGTCACAGATGTAATCATACCAGATGTAGAAGAATCCGAAGGAAACACCTCACTGCAGATTAAAAAAAAAAGAAAAACACAACACATTACTACATGCATGTAAAACTTATCAACTACAATAAAAAAACTTTCACAGAACTGCTTTCACATACAGCACTCGTATTTTTGATGTTCTATGGGGCTATGCACATGTCTGATTTTTTTTCCTCATAACGAGTGGTCAGCATGGAAAAAAAAAAAAAAAAAAATCGGTGACATGTCAGATTTTGATCCAAGTGTGGGATCAAAATAGGCAATGTAAGGCCTATTTTAGACATCAGTGATTCTGGTACGTATGTGCTAGTGTTTATACGTACCAGAAATATGGGCATACGCAGACCCATTATAATCAATTAGTCTGCGCACACATCAGTGATTTCTCACTGACCGTGTCTCCGTGCGGTGTACACGCATGTCTGTGATTGCCGCAAGGAGACATGTCCGTTTTTCTGGCATCACTGATGTTCCACGGACCACACAGTGGTATGATCTGTGAAACACGTACCAGAAAAACATGGACATTGAAAATAAAAAACATTTTCAACTCACCTTCTCCAGCGACGCTGTGTTCAGCCTGTGCTTTCAGCTTTTTCCTGGCTGTCTCATTATGGTATGCATATTCATTTATGCAGCCAGAGACGGACCCAGAAGAAGCTGCAGAAACTAGAGACAGTGGCAGGCAGATGCTACAGAGCTGGAGACTTCAGCACCATGGACAGCAGCAACAGGACAGGTGAGTATATCTCCATGTGCAATCACGGATGACGGAGCACGGATCACGGATTGCACACGGACAACCCACGTTGAATGCATCACCGAACACCGAACATGGAGGGACATATGCGTTTTTTACATGTCAGTGAAAAACATCCGTGATTTTCACTGACGTGTGAAACAGGCCTAAGTCTGTGTGTCCGTGGCAATAATCAGAACTGCATTTTGATGACATCTGACCGATTTTCGCGGTCTGGCAGAATGTAAAACATGGAGATTTTTTTCCTCTCCAACTCTGAGGAAAAACTGATGCAACCCTGTTCATACTCATTGGACTGGTTTTCTCGAATGTGGAGAAAACAATGGCGTAAACCTCCCCTTTTTGTAAGTTGTGGGCGCTCAGTAACTGCTTTTACTGAAGTCTGTCTTCTTCCCTATAATTTGTGTAGGTTTCTAGAGCAATTATAACACGTTTTTCCTACCATGGTTAGTCATTTTTACATTTTAATTTAGTTTAGAAATGTACTGGACAATTATTGTAGGCATTATTTTATTACCGATATTTTCCTACTGCTCTATAGATATACTGTTACAGCAGGTCAGTTGCAGGAGTTCAATAACGGTCTTTATTAACATTCAATTACAGCATTATACACTTTAATGTTCTTATATATTTTTCAGTTCTCTTCCTTTCTTCTAATTTTTTTCTTCTTTTATTTTTCGTTTACTATATAAACACATCTGAATAAAATTTGGTTACACAACACACGTGAAAACGCTACAAACACACAAAGAAGCCATGAAAAAAAAAGTGCCATTCATCCCAAACAGTGTATTCAGCTGAGGCACACGCATGCATCTGACAGAGTGAGGGAGAGGATTCAATATTCCTCTGTGTTTCCACCTCCTCTTCTAACTCCTCTAGTGAGAATGAACCCCCACCTAGACGCCCCCGGACTTCCGATGAGGAATGCCGACAGATAGTGATCCCCAATGGTCCTCACACCCTGGCAATTAGGAGTCTCTGATTCCCGGTTTTGTGGCTTCATCAGGAATCCAATTTGATACTGCAGTCCTCATAGAAAGAGACTATTTTAGCTCGTTCACCACTCAAGCCCGTTTCCACCAGTTTATAACCTTTTACATGCTTCACAGGAAAATAAAAAAAAGCAATATGGAAGGAAAAAATGAATCTAACTTTTTCGCAAAAAATGTTACTATAGCCCACAAATTACTCTAATGGACACACCAATTCTTGGGCGGTTGCGGGCTGCTATTTTTATCCTGAGGGGGCCCAATAACCATGGAACTCCCCTGCCTGAGAATACTAGCCACTTTATCTTGGCTGTCAGAGTTATAGGGTATTGGTGTGCACTCAGCTAGAGTATGGTTTCATTAGAGGTGCTAGTGTGGGGTCAATAGTCCCAGAACATATTATATAATAGACACTGCACTCTCTTGTTGATAAAATGAAGACAAAAAGTTTTTTTCTTTGCAAAAAAGTGATTATTTATTTGATGGCGACAAAAGATGGTGGACGTTTCGGCCCAACGGCCTTTATCATGTATAGTCGCTGTGAAGTGAGAAATAAAGAAATCAATATTTACATATATTACATAATATACAACTATATTATCTTGGCTGGGTATCAAAATTGGGGGAAATGTCACAACGATTTTTTCAATTTATTTATTTAAATAATTCAAAAACGCATGGTGTTCCTCATATTATCATATACTGCCAAGATAACGCACACAGCTGGGTGCTGCAGCATGTAGCCATCTGCTTTATTTGTGCCGTGTATGAAAATATGAGGAACCATACATCATTTTTTTACAATTATTTACTTATTTTTAGTCCACGTTAGGGACCCAGACAGATAGTGTGATGGCAACCAATCACAGACGCTGGCACAGAGAGTGGGTGGGGGTAGCAGGACTGCAACAAATCACCAACACTGTTACAGAGAGTGGGCGGGGGAAACAGTGCATATTCATGAACTTTAATGATCGGACCAGAAGTAGTGTGACAGCAATGGATAAACTCGCTAAGCATAATTCTACTGCTTTAATGACTACAAGTCATTTTTTCCACTGCGCCTCCCATAATGCCAGAGTCGCGGGCGGGGGCCAGTCCTCCGTCCCGGGGGCTGCTCGGGGGGATCACGCTCGGGTCCGGTACCTTCTCTTTGGTGGCTCGAGAGGAGCCGGACCCGGGGCTCGAGCAGCGCTCCTCGCCCACGAGGGTGGGGATGGGTGCCCCGAGGCCTGGTGAGATAGTGCCGGGAGTGATGGCGCAGGTTGGACTGGGGGATGGTGGGCGGTACTCACTGTCACCTTGAGAATAACACACACAGAGTTTGTATTTATCCAGGAACTGCCGGTGAACGTAGGTCCTCGGCGGGTGTTATTCGGATCCCACCTGCAGTACAGCAAGGTCCTCCCTCTCCTTCTCTGTTCTCCTCCTCGGCCGGGAACGGGGAGCCCACTCCCCGGCGGTGATCCGGGCCCTCTCTCGGTATCGGCGGGCCACTACCCTGTCCCGATCACCTCAGGTCCCTTCCTCACGCACAGCCTGTCCCGGCACTCCTGGAGCACACTTTACTATCGGGGTCTTCACCTCTCTTTTAGCAGCATCCCGAGAGCTACAACTCCCGACTGCTCTCCTCTCCCTACTACATCTCACTCCCTAAAACTCCTCCCCTTCTGTTCTTATCAGTACACTGGGGGGAAGGGTGCGGTTGCCTTGCTATACCAGTGGGATCAGGTTACCAAGGAGGATTAACCCTGTGACTACCTGGTTTTGCCAGGGCGTCACACCAGTAGCAAAGATGGCTGTGGTATTACTGTGATTGGGAAGCAAACATCGCATGAATAGAGGCTGAAAATCAGTCAACAAATATGCGGGGAGGAGACTCGAAAATCACGAGGCAAGGAGAAAAATACAAAAATAATCAATATGGTCTAAGATTACCCAAAATGTATGATACAAATAGCAGGGCAATACTAATATGTGGGTGCCAAAAACAAAGTAAAATATAACTTTTATTAATGAATAATAAGCACACTGACAGACAAACAAATAAGCTGTAATGAAACAGGCAGTGTCCCAAAGAGAAAAAACCAAAGGGAAAAAAATCTAATTAAATATTTAAGATGTCCATCTAGGATATAGGAGGGGGGTAACAGTCGTATCTTTATCACAACCAAATCCCATAGAAACTCCCAACAGAGAGGACAATAACAACCATAGGGATGATATGCACAATAAGCAGTAAGAGAAAAAGGTCACCATAAAGTAGAGGGGGAGTTCAAATATTATTACCACACCATACTCTCCTTGGTGGCAACCCTTTGACTTCAGTCATCAAAGCTCCTGGACCTCCCGACACAATTTGTTACACTCATCAGGGGAGAGACAGTAGCCAGTAGAGCAGTTAGATCTTACTCATGAATAATGCTGGGCAAATACAGAAACATCCGGGCGGTGTATTTTATTAACCATAGGATACATTCTATGTGTATAGCTCTTCATTTGGCCTTATCATTTTTATAGGGACATGTTCTCACTCATACATTGTTCCTGCCTACAGACTGCCTTTATTCAGGCTTTGAGCGGGATGGGTTGTTTAGGCCTTGTGCGCACTAGGCGTTTTTGCTGCGTTTTTAGCGGCGATTTTTACCGCGTTTTTGTGCTGAAAACGCAGTGACATTGCTTCCCCAGCAATGTCTATGGGTTTTCAGAAATGCTGTCCGCACACAGCGTTTTTTTGTAGCTGCGTTTTTGTGGTGACCACAAAAATGCAGCATGTCAATTATTTCTGCGTTTTTCACTGCGTTTTTCACCCATTGAGTTCAATGAGATGTTCAACAACGCAATGAAAAACGCATATAGCTGCGTTTCTATGACTAAAACGCAGCTATAAACGCAAGGGGTGGGCAGTAAAGTGACGTGTAGAGGAAGAGGATTCCTTCTGTTGGTAAACACAGAAGCATGAATCCTCCAGGTACCATCACCGCTGCATCCACAACCCGCCCGGTGCCATGTCAGCTCCGTGCGGCGCCATGTCTGGGCGGGAGGTGGAGGCAGCGGCGAAAACAAAAGTGAACAGTAGAAAAAAAAAATGTCATATATACTCACCTGTCTGCAGGGTCCCGGTGCCATGCCCGCTCCCAGCTCCTGTCCCGGTACCGCCGCTTTGGCTGTGTGCAGTCTCCCCGGGGCACGTACGAAGCTTGCAGGACCTGGCGGTGGATCACTTGATGCAGTCACCTGACGCATCAGCTGATCGTAATTCTCGCGGTGTCGCCGGCTTTTTCGCGCCCGGCCGGCTATCAGCTGATCCTGCCGTCAGGAGACTTCATCAGCTGATTACCGGCAGCTCCTGCAGCGATGGGACAGGATCAGACTCTCATCCGATAGCTCCAGGAGCTGCCGGTAATCAGCACAGACGTGAGTATTTATTTATTTTTTATTTTTTTTTATACTTCAGCTGATTGTATAATTGGCTTTTATACAATCAGCTGATGTGTGATGTGATTCACGTCCTTTAACCTGACACATCATCTGATCGCTTTGCCTTCCAGCAAACCGATCAGATGATATTGGATCCGGATTGGACGGCGAGGGACCCTTGACCCAGGATTACTGCGGAGGGGGGGGGGGGTCTTTATTTCAATAAAGATGGAGTCACTAATTGTGTTGTGTTTTATTTCTAATAAAAATATTTTTCTGTGTTGTGTTTTGTTTATTTTTTATCTTTACTAGAAATTCATGGTGGCCATGTCTAATATTGGCGTGACACCATGAATTTCGGGCTTAGGGCCAGCTGATAATATACAGCTAGCCCTAACTCCATTATTACCCAGCGAGCCACAGTCACCAGGGTAGCTGGAAGAGTTGGATACAGCGCCAGAAGATGTCGCTTCTATGAAAGCGCCATTTTCTGGGGCGGCTGCGGACTGCAATTCGCAGCGGGGGTGCCCAGAAAGCTTGGGCACTCTGCACTGCGGATTCCAATCCCCAGCTGCCTAGTTGTACCTGGCTGGATTCAAAAATTGGGCGAAGCCTATGTCATTTTTTTTAAATTATTTCTTGAAATTCATGAAATAAAAAAAAAAAAAGGGCTTCCCTATATTTTTGATTCCCAGCCGGGTACAAATAGGCAGCTGGGGATTGGGGGCAGCCTGTACCTGCCTGCTGTACCTGGCTAGCATACAAAAATATAGCGAAACCCATGTCATTTTTTTTTTCTTTTTGGGCAAAAAACTCCTGCATACAGTCCTGGATGGAGGATGCTGAGCCTTGTAGTTCTGCAGCTGCTGTCTGCTCTCCTGCATACACTAGTTCTGCAGCTGTCTGCTCTCCTCCATACAATGAACATTTTGAAGAAGGAAATGACATCAGACCTTTTTTTTTTTCTTTTCATCAACCATCTTTAATGGCATTGTGCACTGATTAAAAACGCAGTGAGCAAAAACGCAGCAAAAATCGCACCACATCGCGGTAAAAACGCATGCGTTTTTGTCGCGTTTTTTTAGCTGCGGGTGCGTTTTTTGAGACAAAAGCGCACAAAAAAACGCAGCGTGAAAAAAACGCCTAGTGCGCACATACCCTTAGGCTACACTCATGAACGTGTTTTTCTCTGCTATGTGTGCTTTGAATTAAGCTATATCTCCCCCTGAATTCTTTTGGGAGGTTTATGACCGCATAATAACAGTTTATTGATTAATAACTGTAATTGGTTCCCCCCCCCCCCCCCCCGGTTATTTCTCCTATGAGAATTCACTTTGTGACACTGCATGTTTCATTACAGCTTATTTGTTTGTCTGTCAGTGTGCTTTTTATTGTTAGTCATTAATAAAAGTTATATTTTACTTTTTGGCAGACACATATCAGTATTGCCCTGCTAAGGACCAAAATACTCAACGAGAAACGAATAACATGAACACTGTACTATTCGTGCGAGTAACAAAAATCGCTCATCACTAATTATAACTAATGTACTCAATGAGTCCATTAGAGAATTTTAGATCTAAAAGCACAATCTATTTAGTTTCTATCTTTAGAAACGATTTTTTTTAATGTCTCCTCCACAGATATAAACATTTATGTCGTCTGTTCCCCCAATATGGAAACTTTTGAGATTACAATGATGGAAGTCATGAAAATGTAGTGGAATTGGATGCCATTTATCACTGTTTTTATATTTTTAACATGTTCAAGGGCACAGACTTTTAGCTATTGAGTCGGTATGCCTACATGGGCAAGGTTGCAGGGAGAGGTTGCTAAGTAGATGACTGACGTGGCATTGCAAGTAAGATTATGCACAATTCTATATCTTTTCAAACCTTTTGAGTCAGAAAAAGAGAATGTCCTGAACATGTATAAGGTGGGCCATAAGTATGGATGCATACACTCTGATAAAAAAAAAAAAGTTGAATTAAAAATGGCTGCTTTGCAGATGGCCACCATGGGCATGACCCGGCCTCAAATGTTTTGCCCCTCCCATGTACTAATAAGCCACAAACGGTAAGGTGATATCATCAGGGTGTATCCATATTTATGGCCCACCCTTTATTTACATTCAGAACAATTACTGCATGCCAGCGGCTGGCTGCCAAATTTTGGCATGGGGGGAAAGTACACAGGAGTGGCCCATGAATAGCAACCCATTCTTAATAGGAATCTGTCATTAGGTTTTACTGATATATAAAGTACAGCCACCGCCTTTAAGACTTCTTTTACAGTAATCTAGTAAGCTGCATGTATTTCCCCAAGCCCCTCTGCATAGTACAGAAAAAGAGCTTTTATTATACCCACCGCCATTGCGGTACGGTCCGATGGGCATCTCTGGTCTTGATCCAGTGCAGCTTCTTCTTACAATCGCCATCGCCATTAGGCTGAGGAAAGTATTGCAGTGTGCATGTGGCGGCTTTATTTCTGGGTAATCAGCACTCTTTAGCCTTACCCAGCCCTTGCCAGATCAAAGAGAAGTATGCCTGTGCAGGAGCGAGGTCGGGAAACACATGTGGATGACGTAGGACACATCCGCTACACAACGCAGGGAAAGGCAATGGCTCTTGTAGGAAGAAAAAAGGCTCCAGATCAAGACCAGAGGTCCCCATCGGACTTGGTCGCCAGCTGTGGATATAAAAAAAAGCCCTTATTTGTGCTATGCTTGGGGTCATACACGCAGCTTACTATAATGCTGTAAAAGCAAATTTAAAAGTAGTGGCCGTACTTTATATTAGGAAAAACCTTGTGACAGGTTTATGTTCAGCTGCTTCATAGGCTGTGTTCACTCAGCCATATTGTCTGTGAGTACGGCCTGTGGAAAAAACTGACAGCACTTGGACCGGTTCCTATGAGCTCTTGCACTTCTCAGGTGTCATACATGGGTACGTATTACAAACTTTAAGCCAGATATACGCTTTCAAATATGTAGTAAAGCAATGTACACTGTTCTTTTCTACACTCCTCAAAAAAACATATTTTTGTGTCGTGGTCACGGGCGGCCTAGCCTGCCTCCGTTGCCCCGTGGCGTACAGAAAATGGCAGAGAAGAGATGATGGAGGTAGTTGTGAGGTGGTTGTCGTGACGCCACCTGGGGTATGCGGTCAGGGAATGGGCCGCCGCTGCTGTCGGTGTCCTCCGGGGCAGATGGCAGTAGCAGCCAGGGATGGGATTGCTCTCCACAGGTAGAACGGGCCCCAGGGAGGATGATGAGGGGAGTAGTAATGGCAGCAGGGAGTGGCAGTACGGGTAATAAAGAGTCCAAGTCTATAGTTGCGGTTCCAGGTTGTTTACTCACTTGTACGATGCCGCTCACTCAGGTAATACCGGTCACTTCCTATGATGGGCTCCATCTAACCCAAATCCCTTTAGAGATCAGTCGGGTTTGGTGTTCAGTGGGTTTCTCCTTGTAATGCCTGTCTGTAGATCCCCTGGCTTGAACCTACGAGGGGACCCTGGATTTCACGAGATGTACTCTTGTCCCTATCTGCAGGTGCTGCGGTTCCGATGTGGGGTCCGGCTTGAAGCGAGGCTCCGGATCCTTTATGGCATTGTGCTCAGGCGCTATGTGGCCAGGGAAGATTGACACTTTCCCCATCCGGGCATATTCTGGAAATCCAATGTGAAGTATGATCTTTCCTAGGGTCCTGCCACCCTGTGTGGTGTCGACTCCGTAGGGAGCAAGTTCACTCTCCCTATGGCAACCGTGTGAGCTCTCTCCTCCTTCCCACCGGAGCACCTGTAAGATGCAACTGCTCCCATCCTCTCCTGCTGGAGAACTCTCTAACTGTTCTGTTGGCTCCTGACTCACCCTACTAGCTGCACCTCACCCCTCCCAGGTCCTAAGCTAGTGGGACTGGAGCCCCAGTTGAGGGCATCCTGTAAATGCCACTCTGTCGGCGACCCCTTTATCAACCGACCCTAGTTTAGTCCCCAGTAGGAACAGGGCAACCTAGTGTGTAATGTGGTGAAACCTGGACTGACCTCCTCAGGAGGTAATGGCAGATACTATAACAGCTTTTAAAAAAGGGCTGGATGATTTCCTCAGTACACACAACATTGTTGGTTACAAGTGACTTAGGGACAAAATGTCGAATTGGTGGAGGAAGGTTGAACTGGATGGACCTAGGTCTTTTGTCAACCTATGTAACTATGTAAAAGGGAACGGGGTTTAGCATTACACCCAATGTTAGGTGCCATATTCTGTGGCGACTGAAGCCTCAGGGGCGCCACACATACGTCTATGAATATTTTTTGTGTATTTTTTCAGATACTTGATCAACCAAGTCACCAATGTAAACTTCAACTCCACATCAACAAATAGTGGTTATAGTATATGATGTACCAGTCACTTATCCTGTGTATATCATATGATGTCCAGATATTCTACCAGTCACATGTTAATTGTATATAACATGAGATATCTGTACATACAGTATATTACATAGAGTTTACAGAATAATACATTTCTAGCATATATACAGGGCTGAAATAAGTATTGAACATGTAACTGATTTTAGTAAATGCCATTGAAATGAATTTCTTACCAGATGTCGGTAACAACCCATCCAATCCACACAGGCAAATAAATCAAACCACCGATGTCCATAACTTAAGTGATTTGTAACGAAATAGAGAAAAAGTATTGCACACACTTACTGAAATTTAATTAATATTTTGCACAAAAGCCTTTGTTTGTGATGAAGCTTCAAGACACTTGCTGCCATATGCTGAAAAATACCCTCACACCATGATGTTCCCATCTCAAAACTTCACTGTTGGTATGTGTTGTTTTTTTTTTATTATTTGCTTCCAAAGTGTTCAATTTTTGTCTCATCTGACCAGACTATGTTCGCCCATTATTTCACAGACTTGTCTAAATGTTGTTGAGCAAACTTTAAACATGCTTGAATATACACTTTGGTCAAAAATTGAGTCTTTCGTGGTGAGCGTGCATACAGGCCATGGAGGGGGGTGTATTGCGTATTGTTTTCTTTGCAATAAGGCTGTGTGCGCACGTGTGCAATTTTCCTGCATTTTGGCTGCGTTTAAAACTGCAGCGCCTCAATGACAAAATGCATGCGTTGTGCTTCCCCAGCAAACTCTATGAGAAGTCTGCAAATTTCCAAACGCACGTTGCTTTTTTTTAGACAGCATTTTGGATGCCAAATATTTGACAAAATCGAAGCAACATGTCACTTATTTTGTGCATTTTGGTTGCATTTTTCACCCATTGAAATGAAGAGGTGTGTCAAAACGCAACCAAAACGTTTAGCTGTGCACTTGCACTGCATTTTTGTTGCATTCTGCATGCTTTTTTCACAAACAAAACAGGTTTTTCGGTCTCTCTCTCTGTCGATGTCGGTCTCACTCTCTCTGTCTGTCGGTTGGTCTCTCCCTCGCTCTGTCGGTCGGTTGGTTTCTCCCTCTCACGCCCTCTCTCATACTCACCGATCACTGGCGTGGCGTGGGGCTGCACAGCTGTCACACTGCTCCAGCGTCTTCTCCTGCTTTTGAAAATGCCGGCCGCTCATTATTCCACCTCATACTCACTGCCTCACCCGCACACCGGCGCCTATGATTGGTTGCAGTCAGAAGAGCCCCTACGCTGAGTGACAGCTGTCTCACTGCAACCAATCACAGCCGCCAGTGGGCGGGTCTATATTGTGCAGTAAAATATATAAATAAAAAATTTAAAAATACGGCGTGCAGTCCCCCCTAATTTTGATACCAGTCAAGGTAAAGCCACATGGCTGAGGGCTGGTATATTCAGGATGGGGAGCCCCACGCTATGTGGCGCACCAAGCCTAAAAATATTAGCCAACAGCCGCCCGAAATGCCGCGTCCATTAGATGTGACAGTCCAGGGACTCTACCCGGCTCATTCCCATTGCCCTGGTGCGGTGGCAATCGGGGTAATAAGGAGTTAATGGCAGCCCATAGCTGCCACAAAGTCCTAGCTTAGTGATGGCAGGTGTCTATGAGACACCCCCCATCACGAAACTGTAGTGAAATATATAAACACAAACACCGAAAAATCCTTTATTTGAAATAAAAGACGAAAAAAACACCCTCTTTCACCACTTTAATAATCCCCAAACACTCCTCCAGGTCTGACGTAATTTACACGAGATCCCACAACGTTTCAGCTCTGCTACATCGGAAGCTGACAGGAGCGGCTGTAGAGCACGACCGCTCTCCGTGAGCTTCACGGAGCAACTGAAGTGAGTCACGCTGTCAGCGGTGACGTCGCTCAGGTTCCCCGCGGCCGCAGCTGGATCCTCCAACTGTCTCAGGTGGAGGACTTCAGCTGTGGCCGCAGGTAACCTGAGTGACAGCACCATTGATTGTGCGGCTCACTTCAGTCACTCAGGTGATTTGCAATCACAGGTGAGTCCTTCACTTGTGATCACAAATGAGGCCGCGACATAGAGAGCCGCGTGATGACAGTGAACTCGGGTGAAGATCTTATGTCACTGCTGCGGACCCCTGTGTTCTGGCACTGACCTCAGAGGTTCATCTGAGTTCATTACAGCACACAGAGATAGAAGATGGGCTCAAGAGCAATTGGTGGAACAAGCCACTAATTTGAAGGACGTTGTGCAGGAGAAAGGGGGATCTGCTGAAAAATATTATGCCAGGCTCCAACGAGTCTCTCGGATCTCGGGTTCACTACGACCAATAAGTCACAAGCCAACCTCCTAATCACCACCTTTTTTGAAGGTCTGCAAACAGACCTTAAGGACATGGTAATGTCCACTCGACCCGAGATCATAAATCCTCCTGCCAAAGATGCTATCCTGGTTGTTAAAAGCTTCCAGAGAAGCCTGGTAAAACATCCAGCCCCGAAATTTAAATAGAATACCCCAGCACTGGTGTATACTAACACACCAGCGCAGCCCTTACCACAGCCCATGCCCCAACAGGGCCCAAACCCTGTCTATGTACCTTCAAACCACAGTGTCAACAAGAATACTGCCCTATGCAGCAGCAGCCATAATACTTTCAGCCACAGCATATTCAGCCACAACATAACCTTGTTATGACAATAATCAACGTGGCCATCAAAACCAATGTCTTATCTGTTGGCGTTGTGGCCAGCCCGGTCACTTCCAGAGAAGGTGCCGTACCCTAAAAGAGTGTGGCCGGGTACCCTCAAAACCATAACCAAAACCTGCAGCACATAAATGCACAATGAAGGTGTGGCCAATCAAATTCTGTCGTGATGGTCAGTTCAAATCAGGGTTTTTCTACATCTGTAACTTTAGATGTCACAGGGACCTCTATTAAATTCATGGTGGAGACTAGGGCGGTCAATTCTATTGTTAAAATATTTGATATACCACCTGATCACACCCTGCCCCTTTCTGATGATGTCCTTACCCTAGTGGGCGTAGATGGATTACCCACTACGCATACATTGACCGGTACCGGATGGATCTTTCCCTGTAATTCACAACCAGTTCGTGTTGTCAAAAAATCTTTCGAGTCAATTTATTAAAATTTGATTTGTTGAATAAATTAAAGGTCGCTATAAATTAAGATGGAGAAGGAGGTATTACTCTCACCCTGACTAAAGTAAGTTTCCCAGAAGGGTGTGAGGAGACTTGCCTCCTACGGGTACTTCTTACTGTGATGCTCTCTATGCCATGTGCTGATGAATCTGATGTAGACCATTATGGTCAAAAGGGCCTAATGATGTGGGTAAACTCCCTGTAGATCTAGTAATGATCTATCTGAAGCCAGGTGTGCCTTTTTCCTGGAGTATCACAGTATCCCTTTAAATCAGTCCAAGAAGCGGGTCTCCAAGGCCAAGTTGACACTGCAGCGAGACGTGAGAGTGACAGGGAAAGGTGGGGGCTAAGTCAGCTCCTAAGAAAAAAACTGACGAAGAAGAGAAAAAGGAAAATAAAATGGTTTCAGCAGAGATTTGCAAGGCTGCATGTGTTTCACTTTTTACTGATGAGTGTTTCTTGGCTGGTTGGGTGGGTTTTGTTTAACCCTTAGAGTTCAGGATTTCACCAGATATTATTAATAGTATCCTGCTAATATCTAAATAATTAAATTAACTTTGCAGGGAAAATTAGATTTTTTGAAATATGCAAATTAGGGTTTTTTTGTTTTTATGGTCATCTTTTTGTTTTGTGTTTCTGCATACAAATTGCCAGTATTAATTAGTTTTCTTTTCTTTTACAGATACAGAATATATATGAATCGTGTTGTCTATTGTAAGGTTTCAAAATTTTCCAGCAGTAGAAGGCACAGCAGACATATTGGATAGATGATCTAATGCATATTTCTTTAGTTTTTGTTTTTATAGATGGACAGACATATTGGATAGATGATCTAATGCATATTTCTTTTTTTTGTTTTTATAGATGGAACAAGATGCTGGTCGATTCTACACTGGAAATATCACGGTTTACACAACATGAGGTAGTGTACATTTGAACCACTCCCTCCCCTTCTATCGGTACAGGAGGAAGTGACATATTAATCCCCTCTCTAGTGGGTGAAGCAGAGGTAGGTAAGATAGTCAAAATGTGTATGTAGGATGTAGATCTTTCCTGTTGTCAAATGAGCTAGGTATGCTGTAGATAAAGTCTAAATCTGAGCTGATGGAATCGGATGGAGATCCCCGCACAGGTGCAGCTGACCAAGAAGCAGTGAACGGGCCTAGAGTTGAGGAGTCCTTTACCAATGCATATGGACCATACCTCGGTGGCACCTGTCACGTCAGTGACTTCTGTTACTCCTTGTGTTCTTAAATCCCTACAGGAACAAGCGAATCAACAAGGAATGGAGTGCGAGATGCAGGGAGCCAGCTGACTGAGGAAGGTCTGTGGATAAAGGGCGGTAAGCTTTCTCTGCCATGAGATCTCTTCTCAATGATGGCCCAGGTAACATGGACTAAAATCTGTGAAAGACGAATATCAGTGTGTGCTTTGGTGATGCCAGGGTTCAGTACCCAGGTGGGCAGACTCACCCGGTCTTGTAAAACACGTTCTTAAAACAATGAGACAAAACTGAAAAGAGTTCACAGAAGCACCCTGCACCTGCTCTACCCATTTTTAGAGACCGCAAACTGATTATAGATGTATATCATGAGCACGTTGTATGCAAGTCTGTGCGTGTTGTGTAGATTTCTTTCCAGGTTTGGTCAGAGGCATTCCAGTGCAGAAAGCAACATCATTGCTGAAAATCCACATAATGCAAGTGGTATGTAAAAAAAAACACAAAAAACAAACAGGTCTCTATGTAAAATGATTTTTTTGGTTTAACACAAGGCACGTACAATTTTCATATGATTGACTAAATAGTGAAATAAACAAGTGTATTTTCTAATTCCAGATCCTAAATCAGGGTTTGTAGTATATGGTTTTCAGTCAGGACACTGATTAATCCTAAAGGGACAAGCGAGAAAGAGTCATGAGTCAAGATTAGATGAGTTGATCCAGCTTGTCCCCACCATAGAAATTTCGATGAAGCTCAATGGCAGGACAACATGGATTCACGCCTCACATTACAGAAGGGTCGATCCACCGGAGCTGCACTGAGCATCCTGCTCATTCTGTATAATTGAGTATTTTTCAATAAACGAGTCCAGTCTATGACATTGGCTCATACGGTGAACACGTTTTGTGTGATCATTGTCTGATTCAGTAATATCTGCACAGATACAGTCATATGAAAAAGTTTGGGCACCCCTATTAATGTTAACCTTTTTTCTTTATAACAATTTGGGTTTTTGCAACAGCTATTTCAGTTTCATATATCTAATAAATGATGGACTCAGTAATATTTCTGGATTGAAATGAGGTTTATTGTACTAACAGAAAATGTGCAATCTGCATTCAAACAAAATTTGACAGGTGCATAAGTATCGGCACCCTTAGCAATTTCTTGATTTGAACACTCCTAACTACTTTTTACTGGCTTACTGAGGCACTAAATTGGTTTTGTAACTTCATTGAGCTTTGAACTTCATAGGCAGGTGTATTCAATCATGAGAAAAGGTATTTAAGGTGGCCACTTGCAAGTTGGTCTCCTATTTGAATCTCCTATGAAGAGTGGCATCATGGGATCCTCAAAACAACTCTCAAATGATCTGAAAACAAAGATTATTCAACATAGTTGTTCAGGGGAAGGATACAAAAAGTTGTCTCAGAGATTTAAACTGTCAGTTTCCACTGTGAGGAACATAGTAAGGAAATGGAAGAACACAGGTACAGTTCTTGTTAAGCCCAGAAGTGGCAGGCCAAGAAAAATATCAGAAAGGCAGAGAAGAAGAATGGTGAGAACAGTCAAGGACAATCCACAGACCAGCTCCAAAGACCTGCAACATCATCTTGCTGCAGATGGTGTCACTGTGCATTGGTCAACAATACAGCACACTTTGCACAAGGAGAAGGTGTATGGGAGAGTGATGCGAAATAAGCCGTTTCTGCAAGCACGCCACAAACAGAGTCGCCGGAGGTATGCAAAAGCACATTTGGACAAGCCAGTTACATTTTGGAAGAAGGTCCTGTGGACTGATGAAACAAAGATTGAGTTGTTTGGTCATACAAAAAGGCGTTATGAATGGAGGCAAAAAAACACGGCATTCCAAGAAAAGCACTTGCTACCCACAGTAAAATTTGGTGGAGGTACCATCATGCTTTGGGGCTGTGTGGCAAATGCCAACACCGGGAATCTTGTTAAAGTTGAGGGTCGCATGGATTCAACTCAGTATCAGCAGATTCTTGATGAATAGTGACGACGTTGCAGTTACGCAGGGGGTGGATATTTCAGCAAGACAATGATCCAAAACACCAATCCAAATCTACTCAGGCATTCATGCAGAGGAACAATTACAATGTTCTGGAATGGCCATCCCAGTCCCCAGACCTGAAAATCATTGAACATCTGTGGGTTGATTTGAAGCGGGCTGTCCATGCTTGGCGACCATCAAACTTAACTGAACTGGAATTGTTTTGTAAACAGGAATGGTCAAAAATATCTTCATCCAGGAACTCATTAAAAAGCTACAGGAAGCGACTAGAGGCTGTGATTTTTGCAAAAGGAAGATCTCCAAAATATTAATGTCACTTTTATGTTGAGGTGCCCATACTTATGCACCTGTCAAATTTTGTTTAAATGCAGATTGCACATTTTCTGTTAGTACAATAAACCTCATTTCAATCCAGAAATCTTACTGAGTCCATCATTTATTAGATATATAAAACTGAACTAGGTGTTGCAGAAACCCAAATTGTTATAAAGAAAAAAGGTTAACATTACTAGGGGTGCCCAAACTTTTTCATATGACTGTATATAGCTAATTCGATCCATGCCTCTGATACTCTGAATGAAGATACCATTAGCTATCTTCACCTAAATTTCTCCTTTGACACTGCCAGAGGGTGCATTTTGTTTGTACAATTACAGAATGCAGCGTGCGCACATACCCTAATGCTACCTGCTTATTCCAGGTCTTTCTCTAGCTCTCCACAGTTAGTCCTTTGCTCTTGGTCACCTCTTCTGATAATTTTTTTCACTCCTCTGTCTGAAATCTTGAGACAAGCACCTAGGTGTAGCCGGTTTATGGTGAAATGTTCTTCTTTTCAATTCTAGATTATGGCCCCAAAAGTGCTGACTGGAATTTTTTGTAGTTTAGAAATCTTCTGTATCCAATGCCATCAGTATGTTTTGCACAAGAAAGCTGCAAAAGTCGTGAGACAGCCCATTGATTTTACCCATCAGGCAACGTTTCTTGTATGGCACCTTGGTAATGAGTCACTTTTTTATAGGACATCAGTTGAACCAGCTGCTATTTTTCAATAAGTTGCAGGATTGCTTTCTAATTACTGATAAGATTTCAGCTGGTGTCATGACTTTCCATGGCTTTTTGCACATCTTTCTTTATGCATTCAATACATTTTTCCTGTTATTTCTCATTATTACACATCACTTAATTTATGGACAGCTACGGTTTGATTTCTCTTTCCTATGTGGACTGGATAAGTTGTTACCAACATCTGATGAGAAACTGTCAAACATGGTGGTGGCAGCATCATGGTTTGGGCCTGCTTTTCTTCAGCAGGGACAGGGAAGATGGTTAAAATTGATGGGAAGATGGATGGAGCCAAATACAGGACCATTCTTGAAGAAAACCTCTTGGAGTTTGCAAAAGACCTGAGACTGGGATGGAGATTTGTCTTCCAACAAGACAATGATCCCAAACATAAAGCAAAATCTACAATGGAATGGTTCACAAATAAATGTATTCAGGTATTAGAATGGCCAATTCAAAGTCCAGACCTGAATCCAATCAAGAATCTGTGGAAAGAGCTGAAAACTGCTGTTCACAAACGCTCTCCATCCAACCTCACTCAGCTCGAGCTGTTTGCAAAGGAAGAATGGGCAAGAATTTCAGTCTCTTGATATGCAAAATTGATAGAGACAAACTCAAGCGTCTTGCAGCTGTAATCGCAGCAAAAGGTGACACTACAAAGTATTAACTTAAAGGGGACGAATAATATTGCACGCCCCACTTTTCAGTTATTTCAGTTATTCTTCACCACAACATTAAAATTTTTATCTTTATGTTTGAAGCCTGAAATATGGGAAAAGGTTGAAAAATTCAACAGAGCCTAATACTTTTGCAAGGCACTGTAGCTCTCAATATACGAGGGGCTGCTGATAAGTCTGAGTTTACCCAGTAAGAAACGAGATAGGATGATGAAACTTTACATTTATTCCACATACTCTCCACTGATGTCAACACACTTCTTACATTGGTATTCCAAGTTCTGTAAGCCTAGCAAAAAGAAGGATTTCGGTTGTGCCTCAAACCAGGCATCTGTAGCAGCTATGGAATCCGAAATGGTGTGAAATTTGGTACCCTTGAGGTCTTTCTTCAAGTTTCCAAACAGATGATAGTCAGAGGGAGCTAGATCTGGTGAATAAGGTGGGTGGTCAACCAGCTGGAAGCCCAGTTCTGACAGTTTTGTTGTGGTCACTTGTGCAGTGTGAGTGGAGGCATTGTCTTGCAGGAACAAGATTCCTTTGGACAGCTTGCCGCACCTTTTGGCCTTCGGAGCTGCCTTTAGTTGGTCCAAAAGTTCAATGTAATAGCTTGCATTGATGGTGGAACCCTTTTGAAGGTAGTCCACTTGCAGCACACCCTCCTTATCCCAGAATACAGACACCATCACCTTAGTGGCTGATTTTTGCATCCAGAACTTCTTTGGACGAGGAGAACCACTGTGCCTCCACTCTTTTGATTGTTCCTTGTTTTCAGGGTCATACAAATAAATCCAGGTCTCATCCATAGTGACCAGTCGATCCAGGAAGTTCTTATCAGTCTGGAAACATTGACAAATGGACCTGGAAGTTTAGGGTCCCACTTTGCAGATAGCTTCCTCTAAAATATCCAAATGTTCATGGATAAGGACACAAACACATTCACGGGAAATCCCCATGATGTCTGCTATTGCTTTAGCTGAAATTCGTTGATTCTCAGTATGAGGTTGTGCACAGCATTGCCGATCTCCAGAACAAGAACCACTCTCGGTCGTCCATGACGTTCCTCATCACTGGTGCTGAAGTGGCCAGTTTTAACTGTGGAATATGAAGTGTATTGATTCCCCAATGTCTGCGAGATATCACCATGAATATCCTTTGTGGACTTTCCTTGCAGAAACAAGAATTTTATCACTCCTCTGCTCTCAGTTGCTGTGAATATTGCATTAGACTCCGCCATTTTGTTTTTCCACGTGCGTAGAACACCGTTGCCATAAGATTTAAACATGAAATTTTGAAAACATATATTAGACACATAAGACTTTCATGTGATGTAGTATGTGTTACCATAGAAACAAAAAAAGATCACAAAGCTAAAGACTTATCAGCAGACCCTCGTACAGGATGAGCACCCACATAGCTCTCAATATACAGTATTAGCCCTCACAAAGCTCTCTATATAAAGGATGAGCCCTCACGTAGCTCTCTATATAAAATATGAACCCCCACATAGCCCCCTATATAAAGTATGAGCCCTCACATAGCTCTCTATATACAGGATAAGCCCTAACATAGCTCTCTATATACAGGATGAGCCTTCACATAGCTCTCCATATAAAATATGAACCCCAGATAGCACCCTATATACAGGATAAGCCCTCATATAGCCCCCTATATACAGTATGAGCCCTCACACAGCTTTCTATATAAAGGTGAGCCCTCACATAGTTCTCTATATAAAATATGAACGCCACATAGCTCTCTATATACAGTATGAGCCCTCTAATAGCTCCCAATACACAGGAGGGTCCCCTACATAGGTCTATATACAGGATAAGCCCTCAAATAGCCCTCTATATGCAGTAGGAGCCCTCACCTAGACCCTCTATATGCAGTATGAGCCCTCACCTAGCTCTCTATATAAAGGATGAGCCCTCACATAGCTCTCTATATCAAATATGAACCACCACATAGCCCCCTATATATAGTATAAGCCCTCACATAACCCCCTATATACAGTATGAACCCTCACATAGCTTTCTATATAAAGGATGAGCTTTCACATAGTTCTCTATATAGAATATGAACCTCACATACCTCTCTATATACAGTATGAGCCCTCACATAGCTCCCAATACACAGGATGGTCCCCTACATAGCTCTCTATATAAAGGATGAGCCCTCACATAGTTCTCTATATACAGGATAAGCCCTCACATAGCTGTCTATATCAAAAATGAACCCCCACAGTCCCCTATATACAGTGTAAACCCTCACATTGCCACTATATACAGGAAAAACCCTCACACAGCTCTCTATATACAGGATGAAACCTCATATATCTCTCTATATTCAGGATGAACCTTCACATGGCTACCTTTATACAGTATGAGCCCTTAGATAGCCCTATATACAGGATGAGCATGCACATAGCTTCCAAGATGCGGGATGAGCCATCACATAGCTCGCTATATACTGGATGAGCCCTCACACAGCTCTCTATATACAGGATAAGCCCTCACATAGCTCCCTATATACAGGAGGAGACTGAACATAGCTCCCTATATACAAGAGGTGCCCACACATTTCTCTCTATACACAGGATGAGCCCCCATATAGCCCAGTATATACAGTATGAGCCCCCAGTCAGCCACCTATATACAGTATGATCCCCCACATAGTCTCCTATATACAGTATGAGCTCACACACAACCCCCTACATACAGCATAATCCCCCATAGCTTTCTATATACAGTATGAGCCCTCTATACGATATGAGTCCCCGGACAGCCCCTTAAATACAGTATGAGCCCCTGCATAGCCCCCTATATACAGTATAATCCTCACATAGCCCCCTATGTACAGGATTGGCCCTGCC
>NW_027443231.1:0-53161 GCF_048569485.1 Anomaloglossus baeobatrachus
ACTACTTTTGATTAGTAAGTGCCCATATATTGTTCTTAGGCCGGTATTAACCACAACCTTGAAGGTTTAATTAATAGCAATTATTTCTGTTTACATCAAATTGTTGCAATAATTATGGCCACACATATGGTTATTGGTTATCATACTATAGGCCCTGAGGTATCTTTAGTATGATCCTTGGTAGCATTTAAAAAAAATAAATAAAGTGTGAAAATATAATTCACTCAATAGGGAATCATTCCATTTATAACCTATGGGGTGGATTTATTATTTGCTTATCCCTTCTTTTTCATGTCAATCTCATGTCCACATATAGTATGGTTCTAGTATATACTAAATTTGTGTAATGTTCGGGATTTCTTCCAATATATAGTCAGCAAACATGGGTATAGTCCATACATACATAGTCCTACATTCACAGAATTTTAGTTCCAGGGAGCGCTGAGCCTGTTGGTGTCTCCCCTGACCACCAACAATGTCGACAACATGGCCTAGCTAGCATGCACCGCCATTACCATGATGGCGCTGCTGGCTCGCGGGCCGCGGTCTGAGAGTTGTGGGTCACATGTAAATAGGCACATCACATGAGCTTAGCGACACTGTGACGGGGTCCTTCTCCCATATCACACAATTAACAGAGTGAGAGATGGCGGTACAATCCAAAGAGCAATTATTCCAAGCAACTCAAATGGTCCATAACATAAACCACAAAACAGAGGGTAAAATTAGTCCTGTAACACAAATATAGTCCGGTAAGCGATAAATGTACAGGTCTCTCTGAGAAGCCACAGTTTCTCACAGAGGATTAATCCTTCTCTGTTCAAGTTCTCCAACAGACTGATTGAGTCTACCAGGTAAGCAAAGAGGTTGGGTGAATCTCAGGCCCCTTCCCCCAAACTTAGGAACAGGAACACTACAGGGGGTGATTACCTACAGACAATACAATGTACACACAAGCAGTACAAATAATGGACAGTGAACCAAGCTTAAAATATGAATCTACACAACATGATACACCTCCCCCCATATCCAACCATCACAGCCACTGACTTGGAACTTCCTTTCTGTCACATGACCCGTCATCAGTTGTAGCAGGTACGCGAGTACAGCACAGTTGTTCTAGGCTGCCAAATAGTCACAGTACCCGATCACCTGCTTCTTGCGGCTCACAGGCAAGTGCCCCCCTTGACGATCGCGGCTGGTGCAAGGGTCGCACCTGTCAGTGCTCACTGCTTTATTTCAGATGAACGTTTTACCGATGCAGAGCAGAGTCAAGCTCTCTCTGCATAACTATTCCAATGGCAGCTGCTGGCCAATAAGTGGCAAGAGGTTGATGCATATGACGTCACCTGTTTGCCTCTGATTGGCCGGCGGCTGCCATTGGAATAGTGCAGAGAGAGCTTGACACTGCACGGCGGCAAAACTTTCATCTGAATTTCAGATGATGCGTTGACAGTCGCCAGTTGCCTCGATCATCAAGGGGGGCTCGTGCCTGCTGGCTGCAAGAAGCAGGTTGGAGAATGGAGGAGAGGTATGAAATGGCACAATAGCAGACAAGGATGAGGCATTGCTACAAAAAAAGGATCAGTAAAGGGGACAGTATAGTAAAAGTAAACAAGGATGGGCACATTAGTAAAAAGGGACAAGGATGGGCATATTACTACACGATGGGCATAATACTACAGAATGGGCACATTATTACAGGATGGGCACATTACTACAGAATGGGATCAAGGAGGGGGCACAATACTACAGGATGGGCACCTTGCTACAGAATGGGCTCAAGGACGGGGCACATTAGTAAAAGGGAACACGGTTGGGCACATTACTACAGGATGGGCACAATACTACAGGAATGGGACAAGGATGGGGCAGATTAGTAAAGGGGGACAAGGAGGGAGCACATTACTACACAATGGTCATATTACTACAAGTTGAGGTCAAGGTGAGGGCACAATACTACAGGATGGACACATTACTACAAGATGGGCTCAAGGATGAGACAAATTATAAAAGGGAACAAGTTTAATAATACAGGATGAGCACATGTTTGGGGCACATTAGTTAAAGGGGACGAGACTGGGCACATTACTACAGGATGGGCACATTACTACACAATGGGGACAAAAATGGGGCACATTTGTAAAAGGGGACAAGGATGGGCACAAGGATGGGGAACATTACTAGAGGATGGGCACATTACTGCAGGATGGGGACCATTACTACAGGATGGGCATATTACTACAGTAGGGGGACAAGGATGGGGCACATTAATACAGGATGGGGACAAGGATGGGCACATTACTACAGAATGGGGAAAAAGAGGGGGCACATTAAGCCAGGATGGACACTTTACTAAAGGATGGGCTCAAGGATGGGGCATATTAGTAAAAGGGGACAAGGTTGGGCACATTACCACAGGATGGGCACAATACTACAAAATTGGGACAAGGATGGGGAACATTAATAAAAGGGGACAAAGAGGGGGCACATTACTACAGGATAGGCACATTTCTACAGGATGGGGTCAAGGAGAGGGCACATTACTACAGGATGGGCACAAAGATGGGGCACATTACCACAGGATGGACACTTTACTAAAGGATGGGCTCAAGGATGGGGCACATTTGTAAAAGGGGACAAGGATGGGTACATTACTACAGGATGGAGACAAGGATGGGGCACATTACTACAAGATGGGGCACATTACTACAGGATGGAGCACATTATTACAGGATGGGCACATTACTACAGGATGGTGACAAGGAAGGGCACATTACTACAGGATGGGGACAAGGATGGGCACATTAATACATAATGGGGAAAAGGAGGGACACATTAATACAGAATGGGGAAAAGGAGGGCTGCATTACTACAAGGTGGGCACTTTACTACAAGATGGGCTCAAGTATGGTGCACTTTAGTAAAAGAGGACAAGGATGAGCACATTACTACATGATGGGCACATTACTACAGGATGGTGACAAGGCTGGGGCACGTTACTACAGGATGGGGACAAGGATGTGCACATTACTACAGAATGACAAGCAAGAAAATAGATCCAGCGCTTGTAAGGAACCAGCTTGAATAGTTCATGTAAAATATCCAAATTTATTTAGAAATGTTGCAAGTAAAAATACAGGACAGTCATAACTACCCCCTTGTAGGACTAGATGGTCAGTGGGGACAACACGATTCTGCCAATCTCTTGGCCTTAATCATGTACATGATTAAGCCCAAGAGATTGGAGAAACGCATTGTCCCCACTCACCATCTAGTTCTACAAGGGGGTAGTCATGACTGTCCTATATTTTTACTTGCAACGTTTCTAAATAAATTTTGGATATTTTATTGAACTACTTCAAGCTGGTTTCTTACAAGCGCCACATCTATTTTCTTGCTTGTCTTCATACGGTTGGCCAAACGAAGTCCAGGCTGCCACTAGGATGCCAGAGAACCAGAGGAGGTGAGCTGACAACATTGCTTTCTGTTTCTTATTACTACAGTATGGGAACAAGGATGGGCACATTACTACAGGATGGAAACAATAAATACACAAATTCCATTTAAACAAAAGTATAATGAGTGTTAGCCATGGAATAACGTTACATAATTCCCAATCTGACGAAAATGCATATATCCACAAATAGAATTATATTAAGGAGAGAACAAAATGGACTAAACACCATAAAAAAATACAAATTTTATTAAACATATTAAAAAATAAGATATAGAAAAACAGACAACAGTAAATGTAAATGCCATGGTTCGAGATCACACTTGATATGCAGTATAAAATGAATTGATCACATACAGTATTTGGCATGTAAACATATGTAAGTATACAGTAGTTAAAGGGAACCTGTCAGCAGAAATTTCGCAATAAACCTAAAAGATTCCCCTTCTGCAGCTCCTGGGCTGCTTTCTAGAAAGGTTCCTGTTGTTATTGTGCCCCCTTTGAGACCTAAATAAATACTTTATAAAGTCTTACCTTTTTGTATCCAAATCTTTTTTTTTATGGTCACGGGGGCGGGCTGTCTTGCGTCCGTTATTCTCCCTCCTGATGCTGTACGCCGTCCCCCATTGCTCATTTCCATACATGAGGACGCCGCCCAGTGCTCCCATGGTCTCGCGCATGCCCAGTGCCACTCTCGCGGGACTGTGCGCAGTGTGTCCGCTGGTGACGTGATTGCGCAGGGAGTGAAATTATGGGCGGCGCTGTGATTGTCATCAGCAGCGTCATCCAAGTACCCGCTCATAATCTCCTGCCCGCGCTTTTCACTCTGCCTCCACCGTTATGCGCAAGCGCTGGCCATATGAACCCACGTCACCTATTACCCATCTTTCCCTGGAGCAGGAAATAGATGTGAGGAGCAGCATACCACCGATCATAACCGCATAACGGTGGAGGCAGAGTGAAAAGCGCGGACACAAGATTATGGGCGGGTACTTGGATGACGCTGCTGATGACAATCACAGCGCCGCCCATAATCTCACGCCTGCGCAATCACCTCACCAGTGGTCACACTTTACACAGTGCTGTCCCGCGATAGTGCCACTGGGCATGCGCGAGACCTAGGGAGCACTGGGCGGCGTCCTCAGGTATGGAAATGAGCAATGGGGGACGGCGTAAAGTGGCAGGAGGGAGAATAACGGACGCAAGACAGCCCGCCCCTGTGACCATAAAAAAAGATTTGCATACAAAAAGGTAAGACTTTATAAAGTATTTATTTAGGTCTCAAAGGGGGCACAATAACAACAGGAACCTTTCTAGAATGCAGCCCAGGAGCTGCAGAAGGGGAATCTTTTAGGTTTAGTGCGAAATTTCTGCTGACAGGTTCCCTTTAAACCACAGAAATATAATACACAAAGCTAATACCAAATATAAAGTGACTAGTGCATCAGCACTTGGAGCAAACCATATGCTCCTAGGCAATATCAAAAGTTTAGATTCAAGATACAGCCAAAAATTGAACCAGTGGGGTGCCCATATATTAAGGGTATTATATTACCTGGAAATACTGCAGTATATAATTGGTGCTTGTAACATCCATGGCGGCATCCTCACACTCTTCTGCTCCCCTCCCCTGGCGAGGACATTGGTTTTCTCCCCTATCCAGACGACCAATTTCTTAAAGAGCCAATATCCTCATATCTCAGAAGTACCTCCAAGGTCAGCTGGGAGGTCGCAGGTACTTAAAGCACCTCTGCCTTTTACTGGTGCCTGGGCAATCAGTTAGAAATTAACAAAAAACAAAATTCCTAAAAGTTGCAAATGTTATTAAGTATAATATTAAAAACTCACTATGTGGATGTGAGAAAAGCACTCCAAAATAATAGAGGAGAAAAATAAGCGAGATAGGCATGGATCTAGGTAACTCTAAATGGCCCTGCTATTGCCACTACGGTCTCACCCTACCTTACCGTGGAGGTTTGTACCCTAATAAAACGCAAATGGTGCCTCCGCTCAATGATGACTCACCCTTAAAGACCCTAATGAGTCCCTAAACTAGATCCTATCATAAATTATCCACAAATACAATGTCTGATCAAATAGGTTTGCGTTTTCAGTGTATCCACACCATTTAGGGACATCTATACCCCAATCAGGCCTCCTGATGAACCTGAAACAGGGGAAACGCGTTGAGGCCGTCTTGTGAATAATGACATGTATAAGGGAAGTGTTTTTATCTTTATTTTTTTGTTTGATCTTTTGCTTGTTTTTGTAACCTGTAATTGTGGGTCCTTTCTTTCATTTACGTGGGGCGTTGTGGTGCACACCAGTAGCCCTCGCAGTTTGATTTGCTGTTTCATGAGGTATCTATCAGGATTCAGCATGGCATATTATTAGTAGATACCTTCGTGGTTATTACCTTTTGAGCTTGGTTATTTAAAACCTATTTGATCAGACTTTGTATTTCTGCATAATTTATGATAGGATCTAGTTTAGGGACTCATCAGGGTCCTTAAGGGTGAGTCATCGGTGAGCAGGGGCACTATTTGCATTTTATTAGGGTGCCAACCTCCGCAGCAAGGTAGGGTGAGACTGTATGGGCAACGGCAGGGCCCTTTAGGTTTACCTAGATCCTTGCTTATTTCACTTTTTTTGGTCCACTCTATTGTTTTGGAGTGCTTTTCTCACATCCACATATTGAGTTTTTAATATTATACTTTAATTTGCAACTTTTAGGATTTTTTGTTTTTGTTAATTTCAATTGGGATTTGTCCTCTATCCTTGATTGTTAGCCGCAATAAGTTAGGGGTACTTTGCACGTTGCGACATTGCAAGCCGATGTTGCGATGTCGAGCGCGATAGTCCCCGCCCCCGTCGAAGCAGCGATATCTTGTGATTGCTGCCATAGCGAACATTATCGCTACGGCAGCTTCACATGCACTTACCTGCCCTGCGACGTCGCTCTGCCAGGCGAACCGCCTCCTTCCTAAGGGGACGGGTCGTGCGAGGTCACAGCGACGTCACAAGGCAGGCGGCCAATAGGAGCGGAGGGGTGGCGATGAACAGGACGTAAACATCCCGCCCACCTCCTTCCTTCTCATTGCAGCCGGGACGCAGGTAAGGTGATGTTCCTCGCTCCTACGGCATCATACACAGCGATGTGTGCTGCCGCAGGAACGAGGAACAACATCATACCGTCGCTGCTGCAAAATTATGAAAATGTCGGACCCTACACCGATCATACGATAACGACGCTTTTGCGCTCGTTAATCGTATGTAAAAGGATTCACATACTGCGATGTCGACAGTGACGCCGGATGTGCGTCACTTTCGATTTGACCCCACCGACATCGCACCTGCGATGTTGTAATGTGCAAAGTACCCCTTGGAGTCATTGCTAGTTCTCAGGTCCCTTAGCGCTGCTGCTGATATTGTGCTGTCTGCTGCTGCTCACACTTCTTTATATTGTAGTGCTGTGCTTCCTTGCTGTTCCACTGCTGCCGCTACCATCCACGCCGTCCAGCTTACACGATACCCGTCTCCTCAAGTATCCATGTCAGTCGCAGCTGCTGTACTATCAATCCGTCCATCCATCCCAGACAGAATCTCAACACCTGCTGCTGCTCTAACCTACTGCCAGAGACTGTTGCTCGTTTACCCCTGGGGGCAGCTGAAGCAGCACCAGTCTTCCTGAGTGTCACCCGCACACATACCTGCAGTGTAACACCCTCACCATGAGGGGCTCTGGAGAAGACCAGGCTCAGGTCCATAGTCAAGCCCCTTTAGTTTTTCTGTGTGCTGTGGCTCAGTGGCTTTTCTAAATATCTCTGCTCTGCGGGCGAGCATAACAGTTTTCCCAGGACATGAACCATGCTGGCCCTGCATTCTCGGCTCAGTGAGAACTTGCTCATTTGCAGGAGGAACAACACCATCTCATGACCAGTCTGCAGGCTATGGACACATGGCTGACCTCTCTGCAGTTGACAGATCTTGCAACCAACAACACTCAGCTTACCAGCGTCTAACAAGAACTTACTCATCAGGAAGGTATACAAGGTCGGGTGCTGGAGTATTTAGCTTCCATGGACGAACGGCAGACATCCAAGCAGAATGCTTCCAGCCAAGCTGCTACTCCAGTTTTGGAGCCTTCTGTGCCGTCCTCTCTTCCAGTCGGCAGTCTTCCTCATTCGTCTCAGCAGACATCCACGGTACCGAGGGGATCCGAAGCTTTGTTAAGGGTTTCTTAATAGTGCCAGTTGCACTTCCGTCTCCTGCCGCAGCAGTATCCCACAGATGCCACCAAAGTGGCTTTCCTGGCCTCTTACCTAGAGGGCGAAGCTTTGGACTAGATCAGTTCGTTTCTGGAGAGGCTTGATTCACTAGTCTCCAACCTGTCTATCTTCCTGGAGACTTTCCAGGAAATATTTGATGAACCTGGCCACATTGCATCTGCTACAGAAGCACTGTTTGACCTGCAACAAGGGGATTTCACCGTAAGCCATAAGATTCCACACCTTATTGTCTGAGCTGCAGTGGACCAATGAGTCATTCATCGGAGCATTCTGGTGAGGCCTAACTGGTAAAATCAAGGGACGAGTTAGCTGGTCATTGTCACGCTCCCGATCCGACTGCGCCACCCACCACGGGTTAAGGGCGTCACACATGCACACTAGAGGGCATGCGTGTGCACTCTCCTAGACTTAAAGGGCCAGCACAGCTGTCCAGGATCTGACTACTAAATACCTTGGGTATTTAAGACTTCCTGTTCCCCATGGCCAGTGCTTGTTCAACGTGTCCCTGTAGCTTGTCTCTTGTACCAGTTGTTCAGGTCTCTCTATGCCTATGCTTGGTGTAACACTGTCTTTGCTTACAGATCCTGAGTACCTTTCTGAGCACACACTCCAGCCTGATCCCTGTAACCTGCACCAGTCTCCGGTTCTGGACTTCAGCCTGATCCCGTTAACCTGCACCAGTCTCCGATTCTGGCCTTCAGCCTGATGCCGTTAACCTGTACCTGGTTCAGATCTGATCCTGTATCTACCACAGACTCTATAAAACTCTTTCCTGTGAATCCTGCTGATCCCGGCTTCCGTGCATCTAGACCCTCTGGGGTTACGCCCGACGTCCCTGTATAGGGATTCGCTCAAGGCGGCACCTCAGGAGAGTCCAGTGCCCAGTCCAGTGAGTCCACTCCCAGGACTATCGTTACAGTCGTGCTTTATTCTTCTTTCTGGATGACCTGATTAGCCTAGCCATTCAGATTGACCTGTGCTTTCTGTAATGTGCTCATGAGAAAGCCCGTGAAAGGAGGTCATCACACCCAGTACCCTCTGTTCTGAGGTGCTTGGTTCCTCGTGCCAGTGTGGCCTCCATACCTACAGTCCCAGAGCCAATGGAGATTGATCAAGTGTGGTCTGTCTGCTATCGCCAGGACATTCGTCGTACCAATGGGAGGTGCTACTATTGTTGAAGCTCCGCGCACCTAATCTGCTTTTGTCCCAAGAAGCCGGGAAAATTTCTTGCCTAGGGTCAGTAGGAGAGGCTACTCTACGTGATGGCAAGTCCTCTGCACCTCTATATTTGACTGTGTCCGTAACCAGTGACTTCTGGTTCTCTGAGGTGGCCCTTCTGTGCTGATGGGAATTTCATACAACTGAGTATAGTGGATCGGTATTGGATTCCTGTTCATCAGCTGCAAAGTCCTGTTCCAGTGCTGTCGGTGAACAAAAAGCCTCTGCCCGAGGTCATCCAGTTTGTTACAGAAGACGCTGTCCTATGAGTAGGAGTGCTGCATATGGAGAAGATCACCTTTCACGTCCTTTCAGGAATGTCGCATCCGCTGTTGCTGGGTCTACTGTGGATTCGGAAGCACGAACCACTTCTGGACTGGAGATCTGCTCAGGTGGGGTAACACTTGCCATAAAAGCTGTCTTGTTCATGTACAATCTCCTTGACCACCCATGAAGCCCTCTAATCTTCCAGGTCTGCTGTCTGCATACTGGGCCTATGCAGATGTCTTTGACAAAAAAGAGGCCAAAACCCAGCCGCCACATAGACAATACCACTGTCCGATTGACCTACTCCCTGGGTCAACCCCTCCTCGTGGTTGTATGTATCCCGTCTCAGGCCGAGACCCAGGTGATGTCCGAATACATAAAGTACAATATGGCAAGAGGTTTCATTCAATACACTTCCTCAACGGCCGGAGCCGGTTTCTCCTTTGTGAAAAAAGGACAGGTCTCTTTGACCATATATAGACTACAGAGGTCTCAATCAAATCACAGTCAAGAACAAATAATCGCTGCTGCTCATACCAGAATTGTTCGACCGACTCCGAGGATTTAGGATCTTCTCCAAGCTTGACCTCTTTGGTGCGTACAATCTGGTTAGGATATGGTTGGGCGATGAATGGAAGACTGCCTTCAACACCCATGACAGCCACTATGAGTATCGGGTAATGCCATTTGGGCTCAGCAATGCCCCGACAGTCTTTCAGGAATTCATCAACGATATCTTTCGAGATCTGCTATACACATGTGTAGTGGTGTACTTGGACGACATTCTTGTATTCTCACTGGACTTTCTTACGCACAGAAGAAACGTTCAGCAGGTTCTGCAGAGGTTAAGGGAGAACCATGTATATGCCAAATACGAAAAGCACCTGTTTGAGAAATCATCCCTGCTTTTCTTAGGTTACATCATCTCAGTGACCGGCCTGAGGATGGATCCAGCAAGTTGTTAGCAGTACTGAAGTGGCCACGTCCTGACAGTCTGATCCGGCGGTTCTTTGGGTTTGCCAATTACTACAGGCAGTTTATCCCGTGATTCTCGTCACTGGCTCTTCCCATCTCAGTCTTGACCCGCAAAGGGGCGAATCTGAAAGCTTGGACTCCTGAGGCAGAAAACACCTTTATTTCCCTCAAACAGGCCTTACTTAGCTTTGACGCTACATAGACCTGATTCTAATCAGCAGTTTACCCTCGAAGTGGATGCTTCGTCTTCTGTTGCCGATGCAGTTCTCACACAGAAGTGCTATTTAACCTGCGGTTTCTTTTCCAGGGCTTTCTCTCCAGCCAAGTGCAACTACTCAATTGGCGATTGGGAGCTGTTGGCCCTCAAGATGGCTCTGGTGTTATGTGTTGGAAGGAGCAGTGCACCCTGTAATCATTTACGCCTAACACAAGAACTTTGCTTACCTACAGTCAGCTCAGGGGATGAATCCTCGTCAAGCCCGGTGGTCGCTTTTGTTCACTCGCTTCGACTTTGTGCTGCATTTCCGCCCTGCAGAAATGAACATCAAGGTTGATGCGCTGTTGCGATCATTTCTGTCAGCCGATCAGGAGGAGGAGCCTCAACACATAATTGAGCCATCCAGGATGGTGACATGGCTCCTATAGACATTTTCCAGGTTCCTCCCGGCAAGATGTTGCTGAAGCAGACAGGGAGCGAGTTATTCAGTGGGGTCATTCCTTTTGGCTGGCCAGTCATACTGGACAGAAGTCATTGCAGCTGACGTTGTAGTGCTACTGGTGGCCTACACTGCGACAAGATGTCCTGGAATTTGTGTTGGCCTGTCCTTCGAGTGCCCATAAGAAGACACTGAAGAAGCTTCCTGCTGATCCACTGCTCCCTTTTCCGGTGCCATCTACCCCCTGATAGCATATCACATCGGGATGGACTTTATCACAGATCTACTGAAGTCCTCCGGTTGCACCGTCAACTTAGTGGTGGTGGACAGATTCTCTAAAATGGCCCATTTTACCCTGCTGACCGGTTTGCCTTCTTCGCCAGTGCTTGCTGAGCACTTCATGCAGCTCATCTTTCTGCTGCACGGTCTACCACTCCTCATTGTGTCCGACAGAGGAGTCCAGTTCATATCTAGATTCTGGAAGGCCACCTCCAAGCTGTTGGATGTCACTTTGGACTTCTCGGCAGACTACAATCCGCAGTCCAATAGCCAAGTGGAACGGGTGAACCAGACTATGATGAACTTTCTGTGACACTTCGTCAATGAGCATCATAGTGACTGGGTCAAGCTCCTCCCTTGTGTGGAGTTCTCGTATATAAAACCACCTAAGTAAGTCCGCCGCCAAGCCTCCTTTTCAGATTCTGTATGGACAGCGACCCAGAATCCCATTCCCAGTGGCACTCACCTTTGGCAAGCTGTTTCTCTCGTTAAGACGTTCTCCGACATCAGGGTGGAGACCAAGTCCTCCCTGGAGCAGTCCTCCATTCATATGAAGAGGCATGAAGACAAGAGACACCTACATCCTTCTTCGTTCCAGCCCGGAGACAAGGTATGTCTCTCTTCCGGATACGTCCACTTCAAGTTACCATCCTACAAGTTGAGTCCCATTGAGGTGCTCCAGACTACAAACTGAAGCTCCTGGCTTCTCTATGCATCCCCAACTCTTTCCATGTGTCCCTCCTCAAACCTGTCATCCTGAGCCGTTATCACAGGGATCCAGGTACCTCTTAGCCTCTGGAAGGGGTTTGGTCCTGAGGAGAGGTCATTGCAGGAAGACCAAAAGAAAAATCCCTAAAAAAATCACCTTATTATTATTGTCTTAAAATCAGAAATCCCCCCCAAAAAACGTGATTATATAAAGTCATAGACACGGTCCAATGATTAAAGATTCGGAATGGTGAAAAGCCCTATCAGTTTACCTTCCTTGCCGCGGAGGTTGGCACTCTACATTTAGCGCAATGGCGCCCCCGCTTACCGACAGCTTGCTCTTATATCCCTGTTCTAGTCTGAGGTGCAGCTAGTCTGGAAATTCGGGAGTGACAACACACATAATCTATGCACACCTACATGTCCTCAAAAATATAAAATGACTCTGTCACAAGGGTAAAAATATCCCAGACAGTTAGATCCCCCTATTTTCTATAAGATAATACTAGAAAATAGGTTTGACTATGTTTACATATCTTTTGGTACCTTTTTCTGCTGGTGTGATAATGAAAAACCAGGTTATTAGCAAAGAGAGTCCTTGCTTACATTGATATATTGCTTGGCCAGTTTGCACAATAACAGTCTAGGTTTACAGCAGTGTTTGTGTTTACTCCTTGTGTTACACAGTACTTGGAGGTATTTAGCACTTTATATATACTTTGGAGGCACTTGACAATTTATTTTTTTAATAAGTATAACATCAGGTTATTTAAGCTGAGAGATCAAACCTATTTTTCTAGTATTATATTATAGAAAATAGGGGGATCTAACTGTCTGGGATATTTTTACCCTTGTGACAGTGCTAAGTCATTTTATATTTTTAAGGACATGTAGGTGTGCATAGATTGTTATGTGTGTTGTTACTCCCGAATTTCCAGACTAGCTGCACCTCAGACTATAAGGGCAAGCCGTCGGTGAGCGGGGGCGCCATTGCGCTAAATTTAGAGTGCCAACCTCCGTGGCAAGGAAGGGAAACTGATAGGGTTTTTGGCCATTCCCAATCCTTAATCATTGCACCGTGTTAATGACTTTATATAATCACGCTTTTTGGGGGGAATTTCTGATTTTAAGACAATAATGATAAAGTAATTTTTTAGGGGTTTTTCTTTTGGTCTTCTTGGTTAACCCCTTGGTTATATCTCAATTGGTTGTTCTTTTTTGAGAGGTCATGGCAGCCAAGGGAGAATATTAATTTCCCTCTTCTCCTTAACAAATACCCTAAAAGGGGGTGGGTGGGGGGCGTAAGGAAGGGGGGTACTGTAACGCCCATGCCGACATCCTCGCACTCTCCTGCTCCCCTTCCCCAGCAAGGACGTCGGTTTCCTCACCTGTCCAGGAGTCCTGCGGTGGTGGTCCCGTCCCTGTCCCATGCTGCTGTCTCCCAGAACATCTGTACATCTTCCAGGCCTCCAGCCTCAGCCTTATCACTGGTGCCTGGGCAATGAGTTAGTCATTGCTAGTTATCAGGGCCCTTAGCACTGCAGCTGATGATATTGTGCTGTCTGCTGCTGCTGATACATCTTTATATTTCAGTGCTGTACTACCATGCTGTTCCACTGCTGTCGCTACCATCTACGCCGACCAGCTTACACGATACCCGCCTCTGCAAGTATCCATGCCGGTCACAGCTGCTGTACCATCCATCCGTCCATCCATCCTGGATGGAATCTCGACACCTGCTGCTGCTGTAACCTACTGCCAGAGACTGCCGCTCCCATACCCCTGGGGCCAGCCGATGCAGCACCAGTCTTCCCGAGTGGCACCCAGACTCATACCTGAAGCGTAACACCCTCACCATGAGAAGCACTGGAGAAGACCAGGCTCAGGTCTGTAGTCAAGCCCCTCTGGGTTTTATGTGTGCTGTGGCCCAGTGGGTTTGCTAAACAACATTGCTCGTCCGGCAAGCATAACAGGGTCAGAGGAAATCCCATGAGAACGCCTCAATGCGTGTTTCGTGAGAAATTGCTCGCTTCATCAAAGGACTGAAAGGTACACATGCCAGGACCTTTTTAGAGTAAGAGGTAGTGGTCACCTGGGCTGCGAGAACCAATCAAGGTGGATATAGTGGCACCTGTACACCATCTGAAATCAATCTGTCCATTCCGCTTGCGTTGTCATAACACTAGCACTATGTATGTCGCGGGCGGGGAGGGGACGCTGCGCTCACCACGCTCGGGTCCGGCACGGTTGCGGCTGCTTCGCTTGCTGCTCGGTCAGTTGCTCGAGCGGTGGGCCAGATCCCGGGGACTCGAGCGGCGCTCCTCGCCCGTGAGTGAAAAGGGGGGATTGGTTTTGGGGATTTATTGTCCGTGACGCCACCCACGGTTGTGGTGAGGTTGTGACACAACCGCTGCTCTTGACGGGGATCCCGGGAGCGATGACAGGGAGCAGCTTAGATGTTGCTCTTCCCCTCCGTGGGTAGGGGGGTTGGTTGTCCCGGGGCCCGGTGAGGGAGGAATGGCAGGTGGGTTACGGGACCTGGTGAGGTGCAGGGTCGTGGGGGCAGCGCGGTGCCGCACGGCACAGTGGTACTCACTCAGCCAATAATGAATGCAAAGTCTCCGGTAAAACAAACGGCTGGATGGACGGGTCCCACAGACGGCTGCGGTGGTTCTTCTCCCGGTAGGTTGGCGGTGACTGCCTTTCCCTGCACCTGTGTTATGTTCTCGGTTCCGGTGGCTTCCCACCGGTAAACCGCTCCCCAGCTTGGATGGATGCTGAGGGAACCCCTTTTGCCTGCAGGCTCTGGCCCTGGGAACTGTAGCCTTGGCGGTGACTGTATTTCCCTTCACGGTTTGAGCGGTTGCCTTCAATCGTGTCTTGACTGCTGGGAAACCCCGGAGGTTCCCTTCGCTAACGGATTTGACCGGTTTTGCGGCGACTCCAAGCCTGGTCGGGGTCCGTAGGCCCTGCCGAATGGTGCTGGCCTCTCTTCGCTCTCCGATCCGGTACCGGCGGGCCACCGCCCGTCCCCGGTCCTTACGGTTCACGTCAATCAGCCTCTCCTGCAGACAGTCACCACCGTCTGCCAACTTTGCTGTATGTGCCCGGGCCACGCACCCGGACACAGTCAGTCTGCTCCACTACCACTTCACTCCTCTCTCTTCCACTTCCCTAACTGAACTGTCACTTTTCCCGCCTCCAGGCCTGTGAACTCCTCGGTGGGTGGAGCCAACCGCCTGGCTCCACCCCACCTGGTGTGGACATCAGCCCCTGGAGGGAGGCAACAAGGATTTTTGTCTGACTTTGGTGTGCCTAGCCGGGGTGTGGGGTGTGTTGTTGCAGTACCTGTGACGTCCTGGCTTGTCCAGGGCGCCACATTCCTCCTTAGTAAAATGCAGACCGTCCGCTGGCTGCCCGTCCATCACCGGTTTTATTTTTTTTTGTTAACTGCAAAAGAGTAAAAACATCATTTAAAACACAAGCATTTTTAGTCAAACTTCCCACAACGGGAGGCACATTCTTAAACGTTTCTAACGGCATATATTTATTAAATGGTACGGCTTCCGCTCTTCTCCCACCCAAACAACCTGGCCCTGATGCTGCCCCTAAGAAGCGGGCAGCACCCCTTGACCCCAGTCCAGAACCAAGCTGCCCGAGCGGGTACGGTCTCTTTCAGGGGTCCCATGTCCATGGGAACCCCTGACCCCCGGAGGATCACCACCGGTTCAGGTGGTGGCCGGGCCCCAGCCTACTCTGCTGCGGGCCCTTCCTCCAATCTGCCTCTCCGGAGGCGGCAACGGTTTAAGCCAAATATTTACATCCCACAAGTTTGTGGTTGCCCTGCAAGTTCTCGGGCTTGTCTGTAAGCAGTTCCTTACGCAGCGGTTGCAGAAAGTCCCTACGGGGACAACATGCCGGCAACGGCCAGTTTAATCACGGTCCCAATCAGATTACAGTTCGGTTGATTCAATCTTATCATTTAACTTATTCAAACGGTGCCGGTGGTCCCAAAGGGGACAACTTGCGGCGGGGGACCGCTGCCATTACTGCTCACCTTCGTCCTCCTCACCCGACCCTGGGTGGAAGAACACAGGTACCAGCCCCTCCAGCGCATAGTAGGCGCGACGAGGAAGGGCCGCCCGGTATCCATTATTTCCGCTCCGGGGGATGTAAGTGGCCTCCGTGCCATACAGGGCGACGACTCCCTCGTCCTCCTCCGAAACAGGCTCTGTGTCAGGTCCGGAGTCACCATCATCTGTCCCTGCGCCAGGCGGGTTGCCGCCAGCTGCCGCAGTCTCCGGGCTCACCAATCTTTCGGCTACTGTTACGAGGGGGTGTACGTTAGATGGACCAGCAGCAGCGGGGTGCACGGGCAGGGAAGACGGAGGCGGCATGGGGGCCAGAGGTAGACCGGGTCCCTCAGCCGCAACGGCCGGTCCCTCGGGGACACAAGGGCGTGGGTCACTCACCAGCTCCTCCATCATGGCCTCCATTCCGTATACCCGGGCGACCGCAGCTACCTCCTCCACCTCCGCGGTCCACTGCTCCATCAGCAGACATATCTGACTCCGGTAGCGCCGGCAGATCCCCGCCATTCGGGCCCTGAGCCACGCCGCTGTTCCGGGCACCGGCTCCGTAACCTCTGCGTAGCTGGACGGGGCGGACATGGTGGTAGCGGTACTTTCCAGGAACCAGCAGATCGCAGAGTCCTGGCGTCCCTGCTTCTATAGCCGCGGTTCATATGCGGCCGGCCGCCATTCTGTGCCCCCTTACCCCTTAGTCTTTTTCTGGCTCCTCCTCTACAGGGGCGGGGTTTCGGCTTTCGCGCCTCCACTGCTCGAGGAGACGCTCGAGCGGGGATTTTTCGCACCCAAAATGGCGGCTTCTCAAAATTTTCGGCCAGACACCTCAGGCGGTCACAAGGCGCACCTCTACCAGACGGCAGAGCGGTAAGATCCTGTTCGTGACGCCAAGTTGTCGCGGGCGGGGAAGGGACGCTGCGCTCACCACGCTCGGGTCCGGCTGCTTCGCTTGCTGCTCGGTCGGTGGCTCGAGTGGTGGGCCGGACCCGGGGACTCGAGCAGCGCTCCTCGCCCGTGAGTGAAAAGGGGGGATTGGTTTTGGGGATGTATTGTCCGTGATGCCACCCACGGTTGTGGTGAGGTTGTGACACCACCGCTGCTCTGGACGGGGATCCCGGGAGCGATGACAGGGAGCAGCTTAGATGTTGTTCTTCCCCTCCGTGAGTAGCAGGGTTGGTTGTCCCGGGGCCCGGTGAGGGAGGAATGGCAGGTGGGTTACGGGACCTGGTGAGGTGCAGGGTCGCGGGGGCAGCGCAGTGCCGCACGGCACAGTGGTACTCACTCAGCCAATAATGAATGCAAAGTCTCCGGTAAAACAAACGGCTGGATGGACGGGTCCCACAGACGGCTGCGGTGGTTCTTCTCCCGGTAGGTTGGCGGTGACTGCCTTTCCCCGCACCTGTGTTATGTTCTCGGTTCTGGTGGCTTCCCACCGGTAACCCTCTCCCCAGCTTGGATGGATGCTGAGGGAGCCCCTTTTGCCCGCAGGCTCTGGCCCTGGGAACTGTAGCCTTGGCGGTGACTGTATTTCCCTTCACGGTTTGAGCGGTTGCCTTCAATTGGGTCTTGACTGCTGGGAAACCCCGGAGGTTCCCTTCGCTAACGGATTTGACCGGTTTTGAGGCGACTCCAAGCCTGGTCGGGGTCCGTAGGCCCTGCCGAATGGTGCTGGCTTCTCTTTGCTCTCCGATCCGGTACCGGTGGGCCACCGCCCGTCCCCGGTCCTTACGGTTCACGTCAATCAGCCTCTCCTGCAGACGGTCACCACCGTCTGCCAACCTTGCTGTATGTGCCCGGGTCACGCACCCGGACACGGTCAGTCTGCTCCACTACCACTTCACTCCTCTCTCTTCCACTTCCCTAACTGAACTGTCACTTTTCCTGCCTCCAGGCCTGTGAACTCCTCGGTGGGTGGAGCCAACTGCCTAGCTCCACCCCACCTGGTGTGGACATCAGCCCCTGGAGGGAGGCAACAAGGATTTTTGTCTGACTTTGGTGTGCCTAGCCGGGGTGTGGGGTGCGTTGTTGCAGTACCTGTGACGTCCTGGCTTGTCCAGGGCGCCACATGTACAGGGTCAGAGACAAGTTGCTATGGCACTCGGACAAGCGCACAAGACCACCAGACAGCGACAGAGGGGAAGAGAGATAGCCAGAAGGGACGCATACGCACATCCATTAGGTTGGTTCTTAAGAAGTACATCATATATATTAAATACAACAAAGGCAAGTATTAGCCCTAAATAGGGGCAAGTCCATAAATAATATGATGTATCCACAATAAGCAGGCAAAGAGCTGGATCCATATGATATCCATAATATCCATTGGATCAAAATCACCATTAATTAGTATATGGAGACAGGTCCCAGACAGGAATGCTTACAGCAAGGCACTATTGTAAAAAACATATGACAATTGTAGAATATAATATATCATATTAAATAGAAAGATACAGTATGAGACAATTGTGGAGGGCACATGCACACAAGAATTCTACAAGCATGGAGAAAAGTTCAGAGTTTCATTTAATCCCTGAGGTGTCTCTCTCTGTGCCAGGATTTTCCTAAGGTTGGCACCCCTGATCCTTCCCTGTACTAAGTCCATGGTGGGCTTTGCACACTACGATATCGCAGGTGCGATGTCGGTGAGGTCAAATCGAAAGTGACACACATCCGGCGTCGCTGTCGACATCGTAGTGTGTAAAGCCTTTTACATACGATTAACCCTAGAACGCGCAAGCATAACAATCTACCATAGAAAACAAATGACCTAGCAGGCCTGCGAGGCCCCAGGTATGCGTTCTAGGGTTAACGAGCGCAAAAGCGTCGTTATCGTATGATCGGTGTAGGGTCCAACATTTGCATAATACCGCTGCTGAGATGGTACGATGTTGTTCCTCATTCCAGCAGGCAGCACACATCGCTGTGTGTGAAGCCGCTGGAGCGAGGAACATATCCTACCTGCGTCCCGGCCGGCTATGCGGAAGGAGGTGGGCGGGATGTTTACGTCCCGCTCATCTCCTCCCCTCCTCTTCTATTGGCTGCCTGCCGTGTGACGTCGCTATGACGCCGCACGACCCGCCCCCTTAGGAAGTAGGCGGGTCGCTTGCCACAGCGACGTCGCAGGGCAGGTGAGTGCATGTAAAGCTGGCGTAGCGATAATGTTCGCTACACCAGCAATCACAAGATATCGTACCTGCGAAGGGGGCGGGGACTATCGCTGCAGCGTCGGTAACACATTGTTACCGATGTCGCAACGTGCAAAGCCCGCCTAAGTCTCAAATCCTCAGGGACCTAGGATCACAATTATGGAAATCTGTGAAGTGACAAGGCAAACTTTTCAAAAAAGCCACATCGGTCGCAGTCCTGGCCGCACCAATGTCCCACAAATGTTCTTGGACTAACCCGTAGTTCTCTGGAGGTCAGGCCAATATAGATTTTGGAGCAACCACACGTGGCATAATATACCATGTGGGTGCTTTTACATGTGATGTAGTGATTTATTTTATAGCAACGAAAACCATCTGCTGTCTCAAAAGTGAAGCAGCGCAGGACATTGGCGCAGGCAGCACAGCGGCCACATGAATAACAACCCACGATAGGACCTCTGGTGTTAAAGGGGTTTGTTATCTTAGATACGTAATGACTTTGGATAAGGACATCACTGAGGTTCTTACACCGCCTAGAGGTCAAAAGTGGTCTTTCAGATAAAAATTGAGTGAAGGAGGGCTCCATGTTTAAGATGGACAAATGTTTTAAAAGAATGGCCTTTATAGCTAACCACTCATAGTTATAAGTTGAGAGGAATCTCCATTTTTGTTCAGATCCATCTTTCTTAGTTGGTTGATGTAACTGAGCCCGGGAAGTGTATTTTGCTCACTTGTACCCACCCTTTACACACCTGTTGCTGTAACGTCTCTGTAAAAAGCAGGTGTTAAGGTCACTGACCTCAAAACATTCTTCGGTAGAGCATATCCGCCGCATCCTCAAGAATTGGCCAACCGGGATAGCTCTAATGGTGGAGCATTTGTGCGAGGAGGATGCGTGTAATAAAAAATGAACCAACTTTTTTGCGATAAACGTCGGTCTTTATAGCACTACCTTGACCATGGTCCAACTGTATGCTCAAAAAAATCAATTTTGCAAGAATCACACCTGTGTATTAATTTGATGTGATACTCATTGTTATTGAGTGTATGAAAAAAAACCGAGTTGCTCGCTGTGCCCTGCCAGAAAATAAAAATATCGTGGATGTATCTTATCCAGCACTGGATATGAGAGCCGGCCGGTGACTGTTCCCCCCAGACAAAGCCCACTCCCAGTACTCCTGGAAGAGGTTTGCATAAGACTGGGCATAGGCCGTCCCCATTGCAGTGCCACGATGGTGAAGATAAAAGGAATTCTTAAACACAAAAAAATAGTGTGACAGGGCAAAGTCGACCAGTTCAATAATCAAATCACATAGGTGTCTATCCCGGTTGGCTGCCCTGAGGAAGAAGTGAACTGCCTGTAGACCATGCTGGTGGTCCATGCAAGTATACAGGGATTCTACATCTGCTGTAACCAGCAACACGTTATCATCCACAAAGATCCCATCAACCCTATTCAGGACATCCATTGTGTCTTTGACATATGAAGGTAATGTCTCAACAAGTTGGTTAAGGTAGTAGTCTATGAACCTACATATGGCATAGACCCTCTATCCCTGACACAATGGGATGTCCTGTAGGTTAAAGGGGGTCTCTGTGGATTTTAGGGATTATGTAAAAGGTGGGTATTTTGGGATAGGTGGTGGTAAGGCCCTCGAAAACTTTTTTAGTAATATGGCCATCATCAAATGCCCTAAACAAGATGGCATGCAATTGTCTAGAAAAGAGAGGTAGGGGGTTGGAGTGTAGTTTAGGATCAGGATTCCTCAGCTGCCTCAAGACTTCCCGCTCGTATTGGTCCTTAGGCCAGATTACTATGTGTGACCCCCCCTTGTCTGCATCTTTAAATACCTCATCATCCATGGCCCTAAGCTCTCTCAGGGCATCTCTCTGGGTCTTTGTGAGATTATCAAATTTCCATTTTGTTTGGACTTTGAGATCCTCGGTGACAAGTTTCACAAAAATTGATGGGGACAAGTATGGGCACGTTACTACAGGATAGGTACAAGGATGAGTACATTACTACAGCATGGGGAACAGGATGGGGAATATTACTAAAATATCTTGGCCAAAATCACTAAATGGTGCTAGTTGTAAAACTATATTACTTACAAGAAAGATAAAATGTAAACAAAAAAAATAAAGTATGTAAAGAAATGTTGTTTTTTTATATGTAAACTAAAAAAGTGTATGTTGTTATAATAAACGAGCAAAAAATATTCACAGTGATCCAAAGGTGTGGAGAGAAAAAAATATGGCACCAAAAAAATGCCACTTTGTCCTGCAAAGAATGCGGCCCCTCAAATTCTTCTTCTTCTATGTGTGGCTCATATGCCCAGCCGAGTTTGAGACCCCTGGCCTACACAATGAGCTCCTGGGAGGCAGCATTCAGCGTTTCTGTGTTGCAGCCAGAACAGTTTGCATCTGCACTTTTTTCCACTTAGTTTGGATGTGCTGAATAATCGTGCCGTTTGCACTGTACATTTCGGGGTGCACTCCCCTTCTTTCCCTCCAACCTGTGAGAGGACTGTTTAAATTAGTACACAGCACAGCTTGATCCTGCTTCTCGGCTCATTGTACAGGCCGAGGCCCAGAAGAGGGTAAGTCTGGGTTTAGTGTAGAACAGAGGTCTCAAACATGCGGCCCCCGAGAGCAGCATGTGGCCTGAGGCTGCTTGTTGCGGCCCGCAGACCCACTAACGATCATGGCCTTATGCTGGAGGTCGGCGCCAGCTGAGCACAGTTGAATCATTTTCAGTGCCACGCATAGGAGCTTTCTGCCCGCCAATCAGATGCAAGGAGGTGACGCCGCTGCATGACGTCATCTCCTTGCATCTGATTGGCGGAGAACAGCCATTGGTATAGTGCAGAAAGCTCTGCTGTGCAGCACTGTCAATGATTCAACCCTAGAAAAGCCTTGCCGGCGCCGATCCCCGTCATAGGGCCGCGATCTTCACAGGGTCTGCGGGCCGCAACAAGCACGTAAGATACGTGCCCATGATCAGGACCCATTTCATCCTGGACACAGCGGCCTGGCCCCGCCCCCCGCACGGATTGGCCGCTCGACCAGACCCCCCCCGCACACATTGGCCGCTCGGTCAAGCCCCGCCCCCCTCAAGCATTGGACGCTCGGCTTGGCCCCACCCTCCGCACGCATTCTCCGAACCCGCACGGAGCCCCGACTCCCAGTTGACTGCTGCATCCCCGGGAGCCCACACCAGTAACCCAGCCGAGACATACCCTTGCGTTGCTGGGATCGTGCCGGAGCCGGCGTATGCTGGTAACCATGGTACACATCGGGTAACCATGGAAACCACTTTGCTTAATTACCCGATTGTGTACCATGGTTACCAGCGTATGCCGGCTCCCTGCCCATTCAGATCGTTAGTCTCCAGCTGTCAAACACGTTAATGCATGCTGCACAGCAGGAGACCAACAAACAAAAAATGAACCAGCACTGTCGCTTTGAATGGTTACCTGATGTGTACCATGGTTACTAGCTTACCCCGGCTCCTGGCACACGTGTGCTGGAGTCGGCGTACGCTGGTAACCATGGTACACATTGGGTAACTATGGAAACCGTGTTGCATAGTTACCCGGGCCACGACCCCCGCACTGTGCCCGCTCGGCCACGCACCCCCCACACTATGCCCGCTCAGCCACTCCCCCCACACTCTGCCCGCTCAGCCACGCCCCCCACTATGCCCGCTCGGTCACGCCCCCCCCACTATGCCCGCTCGGCCACGCCCCCCACACTATGCCCGCTCGGCCACGCGCCCCCCCCACTATGCCCACTCGGCCACGCCACCCACACTATGCCCACTCAGCCACGCCCCACTATGCCCGCTCGGCCACGTCCCTGCCACACTATGCCCGCTCAGCCACGCCCCCCTAAACCATGCCTGCTTGGCCACGCCCCCCACACTATGCCCACTCAGCCACGCCCACCGCACACATTGGGCACCTATTAGGCACCTCCCCCCAGGACCGCTCCACCTATTAGACATCTCCCCCCAAGGACTACTCCACCTATTAGACACCTCCCCCACAGGACTACTTCACCTACTAGACACCTCCCCCAGGACACTTCCTCCTATTAGACTCCTCTCCCCCCAGGACTACTTCTCCTATTATCCTCCTCTCTCCCCAGGACTACTCTTCCTATTATACTCCTCTCCCCCCAGGACTACTCCTCCTATTATCCTCCTCTCTCCCCAGGACTACCCCTCCTATTATCCTCCTCTCCCCCCAAGACTACTCCTCCTATTATACTCCTCTCTCCCCAGCACTACTCCTCCTATTATCCTCCTCTCCCCCCAGGACTACTCCTCATATTATATTCCTCACCTCCAGAACTACTCCTCCTATTATACTCCTCTCCACCCAGGACTACTCCTCCTATTATACTCCTCTCCACCCAGGACTACTCCTCCTATTATACTCCTCTCTCCCCAGGACTATTCCTCTAACACACACACACTGCACAAAACACACTTCCCACCAAAACACACACACCCACACAAACCGCGCAACACACACAGCACCACACACACACAACTCTGCAGACACACAGCGCTCCACAAACAACGCAACACTCACAAACAACACTGCTCTCACACCCCCCACACCCAGACAACACCCAGGACATTTACAGCGCCCTACACAAACACTTTGCAACTACACACAACAACATCTCTCTCTCCCTCTCTCTCTCTCTCTCTCTCTCTCTCTCTCTCTCTATATATATATATATATATATATACTAGAAGGTGGCCCGATTCTACGCATCGGGTATTCTAGAATTTACGTATTGTGTAGTTAATGTATGATTTTTGTTATATATATATATATATAGATGTTGTTGTGTGTAGTTACCAAGTGTTTGTGTAGGGGCTGTACATGTTCTGGGTGTTGTCTGGGTGTAGCGGGGGGTGAGAGCGGTGTTGTTTGTGTCTTGCGTTGTGTGTCGTTATTTGTGGAGCGCTGTGTGTCTGTATCGTTGTGTATGTGTGTGTGTGTTTTGGGGGGAGGTATGTTTTGTGCAATGTGTGTGTTGTGCGGTATGTGCGTATATTTGTGTGTGCCGCGGTGTTTGTGTGTTGAGTGTTGTGTGTCTGCGGCGTTGTCTGTGTGTGTGGGTGTCTGTGTAGGGTGGTGTTTGTGGTTCCCAGTGTGTGTGTGGTGTGTTGTGCAGTGCGTGTGTGGCAGTGTGTGTGTGTGTTTTGGGGGGAGGTGTGCACCCCCCATCGTGGTCCACCCCCCATCGTGCTCCATCTCCCATGCTGTGCACCCCCCATCATGCTCCATCCCCCATGCTGCGCACCCCCCATCGTGCTCCATCCCCACTCCCCATTGTGCTCCATCCTCCATGCTGCGCATTCCCCATCGTGCTCCATCCCCCATGCTGCGCATTCCCAATCGTGCTCCATCCCCCATGCTGCGCATTCCTCATCGTGCTCCATCCCCCATGCTGCGCACTCCCAAATGTGCTCCATCCCCCATGCTGCGCACTCCCCATCGTGCTCCATCCCCCATGCTGCGCACTCCCCATCGTGCTCCATCCCCCATGCTGCACACTCCCCATCGTGCTCCATCCCCCATGCTGCGCACCCCCCATCATGCTCCATCTCCCATGCTGCGCACTCCCCATCGTGCTCCATCCCCCATGCTACGCATTCCCCATCATGCTCCATCCCCCATGCTGCGCACTCCCAAACGTGCTCCATCCTCCATGCTGCGCACTCCCCATCGTACTCCATCCCCCATGCTACGCATTCTCCATCATGCTCCATCCCCCATGCTGCGCACTCCCCATCGTGCTCCATCCCCCATGCTGCGCACTCCCCATCGTGCTCCATCCCCCATGCTGCACACTCCCCATCGTGCTCCATCCCCCATGCTGCACACTCCCCATCGTGCTCCATCCCCCATGCTGCGCACCCCCCATCGTGCTCCATCCCCCATGCTGCGCACACCCCATCGTGCTCCATCCCCCATGCTGCGCACTCCCCATCGTGCTCCATCCCCCATGCTGCGCACCCCCATCGTGCTCCATCCCCCATGCTGCGCACCCCCCATCGTGCTCCATCCCCCATGCTGCGCACTCCCCATCGTGCTCCATCCCCCATGCTGCACACTCCCCATCGTGCTCCATCCCCCATGCTGCGCACTCCCCATCGTGCTACATCCCCCATGCTGTGCACCCCCCATCGTGCTCCACAGTCACACATCAGACAGTAAACACGCACACATATGATCGCATACACTCACACACACACCCCACTTCTCCCTGTGCCCACCGGTGGGCGGTCCCAGCAGCTGTGCTGCACGCCGTGCTCCTCTGCCGACACTCACAGATCCGATCGCATACACTCACACACACACACACACACTCACACACATCCGATCGCATACACTCACACACATCCGATCACATACACTCACACACACTCACACACATCCGATCGCATACACACACACACTGACGATATCGCACATACGCGCTGACACACTCACAACATCCGGAGATACCACATGCTTCCGGCCATGTGATCCTCCAGCAGGTCCTGGAAGCTCACAGCACAGTATCGCCGCCGAGAAGCAAGCGATATCACGGGATGTTGTGAGTGTGTGGATGCGATGTGAGGTGTGTGTGAGAGTGAGTGTGATCTGATGTGTGTGTGTGTGTGTCTGTTCTTATGTGTGTGTGAGGTGTGTGTGTTCCGCCGCTGCAGGACGTGGATGCGATCTGATGTGTGTGTGAGGTGTGTGTGTTCTGCCGCTGCAGGACGTGGATGCGATCTGATGTGAGTGTGAGTGTGAGTCTGAGTGTGAGTCTGAGTGTGAGTCTGAGTGTGAGTCTGAGTGTGAGTGCGAGTGTGCATGTGAGTGTGAGTGTGCATGTGAGTGTGAGTGTGCATGTGAGTGTGAGTCTGAGTGTGAGTCTGAGTGTGCATGTGAGTGTGAGTGTGCATGTGAGTGTGAGTGTGCATGTGAGTGTGAGTGTGAGTGTGCATGTGAGTGTGAGTGTGCATGTGAGTGTGAGTCTGAGTGTGAGTGTGCATGTGAGTGTGAGTGTGCATGTGAGTGTGAGTGTGCATGTGAGTGTGAGTCTGAGTGTGAGTGTGCATGTGAGTGTGAGTCTGAGTGTGAGTGTGCATGTGAGTGTGAGTCTGAGTGTGCATGTGAGTGTGAGTCTGAGTGTGAGTGTGCATGTGAGTGTGAGTCTGAGTGTGAGTGTGCATGTGAGTGTGAGTCTGAGTGTGAGTGTGAGTGTGCGTGTGAGTGTGAGTCTGAGTGTGAGTGTGCGTGTGAGTGTGCATGTGAGTGTGAGTTTGCATGTGAGTGTGAGTGTGCATGTGAGTGTGAGTCTGAGTGTGAGTGTGCATGTGAGTGTGAGTCTGAGTGTGAGTGTGCATGTGAGTGTGAGTCTGAGTGTGAGTGTGCATGTGAGTGTGAGTCTGAGTGTGCATGTGAGTGTGAGTCTGAGTGTGAGTGTGCATGTGAGTGTGAGTCTGAGTGTGAGTGTGCATGTGAGTGTGAGTCTGAGTGTGAGTGTGCATGTGAGTGTGAGTGTGAGTCTGAGTGTGAGTGTGCATGTGAGTGTGAGTCTGAGTGTGAGTGTGCATGTGAGTGTGAGTCTGAGTGTGAGTGTGAGTGTGCATGTGAGTGTGAGTCTGAGTGTGAGTGTGCATGTGAGTGTGAGTGTGCATGTGAGTGTGAGTCTGAGTGTGCATGTGAGTGTGAGTCTGAGGGTGAGTCTGAGTGTGAGTGTGCATGTGAGTGTGAGTCTGAGTGTGAGTGTGCATGTGAGTGTGAGTCTGAGTGTGAGTGTGCATGTGAGTGTGAGTCTGAGTGTGAGTGTGCATGTGAGTGTGAGTCTGAGTGTGAGTCTGAGTGTGAGTGTGCATGTGAGTGTGAGTCTGAGTGTGAGTGTGCATGTGAGTGTGAGTCTGAGTGTGAGTGTGCATGTGAGTGTGAGTCTGAGTGTGAGTCTGAGTGTGAGTGTGCATGTGAGTGTGAGTCTGAGTGTGAGTGTGCATGTGAGTGTGAGTCTGAGTGTGAGTGTGCATGTGAGTGTGAGTCTGAGTGTGAGTGTGCATGTGAGTGTGAGTCTGAGTGTGAGTGTGCATCTGAGTGTGAGTCTGAGTGTGAGTGTGCATGTGAGTGTGAGTCTGAGTGTGAGTGTGCATGTGAGTGTGAGTCTGAGTGTGAGTGTGCATGTGAGTGTGAGTGTGAGTCTGAGTGTGAGTATGCATGTGAGTGTGAGTCTGAGTGTGAGTGTGCATGTGAGTGTGAGTCTGAGTGTGAGTGTGAGTGTGCATGTGAGTGTGAGTCTGAGTGTGAGTGTGCATGTGAGTGTGAGTGTGCATGTGAGTGTGAGTCTGAGTGTGCATGTGAGTGTGAGTCTGAGGGTGAGTCTGAGTGTGAGTGTGCATGTGAGTGTGAGTCTGAGTGTGAGTGTGCATGTGAGTGTGAGTCTGAGTGTGAGTGTGCATGTGAGTGTGAGTCTGAGTGTGAGTGTGCATGTGAGTGTGAGTCTGAGTGTGAGTCTGAGTGTGAGTGTGAGTCTGAGTGTGAGTCTGAGTGTGAGTGTGCATGTGAGTGTGAGTCTGAGTGTGAGTGTGCATGTGAGTGTGAGTCTGAGTGTGAGTCTGAGTGTGAGTGTGCATGTGAGTGTGAGTCTGAGTGTGAGTGTGCATGTGAGTGTGAGTCTGAGTGTGAGTGTGCATGTGAGTGTGAGTCTGAGTGTGAGTGTGCATGTGAGTGTGAGTCTGAGTGTGAGTGTGCATGTGAGTGTGAGTCTGAGTGTGAGTGTGCATGTGAGTGTGAGTCTGAGTGTGAGTCTGAGTGTGAGTGTGCATGTGAGTGTGAGTCTGAGTGTGAGTGTGCATGTGAGTGTGAGTCTGAGTGTGAGTCTGAGTGTGAGTGTGCATGTGAGTGTGAGTCTGAGTGTGAGTGTGCATGTGAGTGTGAGTGTGAGTCTGAGTGTGAGTGTGCATGTGAGTGTGAGTCTGAGTGTGAGTGTGCATGTGAGTGTGAGTCTGAGTGTGAGTGTGAGTGTGCATGTGAGTGTGAGTGTGAGTGTGAGTGTGCATGTGAGTGTGAGTGTGCATGTGAGTGTGAGTCTGAGTGTGCATGTGAGTGTGAGTCTGAGGGTGAGTCTGAGTGTGAGTGTGCATGTGAGTGTGAGTCTGAGTGTGAGTGTGCATGTGAGTGTGAGTCTGAGTGTGAGTGTGCATGTGAGTGTGAGTCTGAGTGTGAGTGTGCATGTGAGTGTGAGTCTGAGTGTGAGTGTGCATGTGAGTGTGAGTCTGAGTGTGAGTGTGCATGTGAGTGTGAGTGTGAGTCTGAGTGTGCATGTGAGTGTGAGTCTGAGGGTGAGTCTGAGTGTGAGTGTGCATGTGAGTGTGAGTCTGAGTGTGAGTGTGCATGTGAGTGAGTGTGAGTCTGAGTGTGAGTCTGAGTCTGAGTGTGAGTGAGTGTGAGTGAGTGTGCGTGTGAGTCTGAGTGTGAGTGTGTGTGAGTCTGAGTCTGCGTGTGAGTCTGAGTGTGAGTGTGCATGTGAGTGTGAGTCTGAGTCTGAGTGAGTGTGAGTGAGTGTGCGTGTGAGTCTGAGTGTGAGTCTGAGTGTGAGTCTGAGTGTGAGTGTGCATGTGAGTGTGAGTCTGAGTCTGAGTGTGAGTGTGTGTGAGTCTGAGTGTGAGTCTGAGTCTGCGTGTGAGTCTGAGTGTGAGTCTGAGTCTGGGTGTGAGTGTGAGTGAGTGTGAGTGAGTGTGCGTGTGAGTCTGAGTGTGAGTGTGAGTGTGTGTGAGTCTGAGTGTGAGTCTGAGTCTGAGTCTGCGTGTGAGTCTGAGTGTGAGTGTGCATGTGAGTCTGAGTGTGAGTCTGAGTGTGAGTCTGAGTGTGAGTCTGAGTGTGCGTGTGAGTCTGAGTGTGAGTCTGAGTGTGAGTCTGAGTGTGCGTGTCAGTCTGAGTGTGAGTCTGAGTGTGAGTGTGCATGTGAGTGTGAGTCTGAGTGTGAGTGTGAGTGTGAGTCTGAGTCTGAGTGTGTGTGAGTGTGAGTCTGAGTGTGCGTGTGAGTCTGTGAGTGTGCGTGTGAGTCTGTGTGAGTGTGCGTGTGAGTGTGCATGTGAGTGTGAGTCTGAGTGTGAGTGTGCATGTGAGTGTGAGTCTGAGTGTGAGTGTGCATGTGAGTGTGAGTCTGAGTGTGAGTGTGCATGTGAGTGTGAGTCTGAGTGTGAGTGTGCATGTGAGTGTGAGTCTGAGTGTGAGTCTGAGTGTGAGTGTGCATGTGAGTGTGAGTCTGAGTGTGAGTGTGCATGTGAGTGTGAGTCTGAGTGTGTGTGCATGTGAGTGTGAGTCTGAGTGTGAGTGTGCATGTGAGTGTGAGTCTGAGTGTGAGTGTGCATGTGAGTGTGAGTGTGAGTCTGAGTGTGCATGTGAGTGTGAGTCTGAGGGTGAGTCTGAGTGTGAGTGTGCATGTGAGTGTGAGTCTGAGTGTGAGTGTGCATGTGAGTGAGTGTGAGTGTGAGTCTGAGTGTGAGTGTGCATGTGAGTGTGAGTCTGAGTGTGAGTCTGAGTGTGAGTGTGAGTGAGTGTGAGTGAGTGTGCGTGTGAGTCTGAGTGTGAGTCTGAGTGTGAGTCTGAGTGTGAGTGTGCATGTGAGTGTGAGTGTGAGTCTGAGTGTGAGTGTGAGTGTGTGTGAGTCTGAGTGTGAGTCTGAGTCTGAGTCTGCGTGTGAGTCTGAGTGTGAGTCTGAGTCTGAGTCTGAGTGTGAGTGAGTGTGAGTGAGTGTGCGTGTGAGTCTGAGTGTCAGTGTGAGTGTGTGTGAGTCTGAGTGTGAGTCTGAGTCTGAGTCTGCGTGTGAGTCTGAGTGTGAGTGTGCATGTGAGTCTGAGTGTGAGTCTGAGTGTGAGTCTGAGTGTGAGTCTGAGTGTGAGTCTGAGTGTGCGTGTGAGTCTGAGTGTGAGTCTGAGTGTGAGTGTGAGTCTGAGTGTGCGTGTCAGTCTGAGTGTGAGTCTGAGTGTGAGTGTGCATGTGAGTGTGAGTCTGAGTGTGAGTGTGAGTGTGTGTGAGTCTGAGTGTGAGTCTGAGTGTGAGTCTGAGTGTGAGTGTGAGTCTGAGTCTGAGTGTGTGTGAGTGTGAGTCTGAGTGTGCGTGTGAGTCTGTGAGTGTGCGTGTGAGTCTGTGTGAGTGTGCGTGTGAGTGTGCATGTGAGTGTGCATGTGAGTGTGCGTGTGAGTGTGAGTGTGCGTGTGAGTCTGATTGTGAGTGTGCATGTGAGTCTGAGTGTGAGTCTGAGTGTGAGTGTGCATGTGAGTCTGAGTGTGAGTGTGCGTGTGAGTCAGAGTGAGTGGAGGCCAATCCGTGCGGGGGGGGCGGACCCGAGGCGAGCGGCCAATCCGTGCGGGGGGGAGGAGCCGAGGCGAGCGGCCAATCCGTGGGGGGGCGGGGCCATTGCGAGCCCAGCGGCCAATCAGCTTTGTGTCACCGTAAGGACACAATTTTGGAGCATGACAGACAGACAGACAGACAGATAGACAGACAGACAGACAGAATAAGGCAATTATATATATAGATGAGTCTGAGTGTGAGTCTGAGTGTGAGTGTGCATGTGAGTCTGAGTGTGAGTGTGCGTGTGAGTCAGAGTGAGTGGAGGCCAATCCGTGCGGGGGGGGCGGACCCGAGGCGAGCGGCCAATCCGTGCGGGGGGGAGGAGCCGAGGCGAGCGGCCAATCCGTGGGGGGGCGGGGCCATTGCGAGCCCAGCGGCCAATCAGCTTTGTGTCACCGTAAGGACACAATTTTGGAGCATGACAGACAGACAGACAGACAGATAGACAGACAGACAGACAGAATAAGGCAATTATATATATAGATATATATATATATATATATATATATATATAACTAAACAAAAAAGTGCAGGTTTGTTATAATGAACAAGCAAAAAATGTTCAAAAAAGTGATCCAAACGTGTATAGAAACAACTATGGAATTATTAAAAATGACACTTTGTCCTGCAAGGAGCGTGGCCCCTCTCAATTTTTTTTTCTATGTGTGCCCCATACACCTAGCTGGGTTTGACACCTCTGGTGTAGAAGGTCACCCTCTCATTGGAAGAGCTCAAATGGATATAGAAAGGCAGCAGTAATGAAATAAATACTTAACATTACGTATATCTCAGCATTTGTAGAGCTCGGTTATTACAACATTGAAGGGGTTGTCCATCAATTACACAATCCCTTTTAAAATACTATATTCCCCTGTAAAATATACGCATTGTATACTCATCCTCCGTCCCGGCACCATATCTCCAGGGGCTCGCAGGACATTATCAATCAGCGGCCACCATTGATCTGCTGTGCTCTTACTTGAAGGGGTGCGACTATTAGCAGTCGCTGATATTATTTTATAATGAAGAATACAGTACCCTCTCCTAGGATGCAGTGCCTACCCCCCCTGGTTCCCATGAGTATCAATGCTGAAAACACCAACACCTTTAAATCCCAGCTTTCCTACGTCCCACTGGGTAGGTTGCCCCGGGAGGGGGACCTAGGGGATGGCCCTGAAAGGGGTGGAGCGATCCCAGTCAAGCCCAGTGTGGGGGGGGGGGGGGGGGCGGTGAGTGTCTGACGTACAAGATAAGCAAGTGCTCGAACAGTGTAGACAGACCCAGGAAATGTGAAGGGTCAGGTGTGCCTCTAGCTGGATCGGGTACCCAGTGACCTGGGGCACAGAGAGGGAGGTTCCAGGGAAGGCACAGGACGCATGTCTCTGGAACCAGGGTACAGACAGGGCACAGGGCCCTAGAGTAGGTGACAGCTGCAAACAACCTGCTAAAAAGCTGCAGAGCAGGAAACCTTCAAGGACCTGGCTAACACACAAAACTCCGAGGTACCAGCAGCAACGACTGAGCCAGGGAAAGTAGCTCCACGCCATCCCGAGAGGGTTCACACTGCCGCCATTTGGACCAGAAACTGCCAAGGTCAGTTCAGGGACCCACAGACGCTTCAGGCCACGGGGTCCCAACCTTAAACCACAGTGCCACAAGAGCGAGAGAGCCCTGGATACTGCACCAGCATTGGGAAATAGGGGACCGAAAGCAGCCGTCTCCCGGATGTATTTGTGAGTAGAGGAAAGTTGGTTTACCAGTACTGTGCCATCCCTTTCTTCCAGCGCGATTCAGCCTCATCCAGCACCAAAAGGGACACTGGGGTTATCCCTACCCGCGAAGGGATTAACATACTAGCTGCCAATTCCACCAACCCCAATCCCAGTCCCTCACAAACAGCAGCGGCGGCATCCATTCCCTTTTCCCGCATCACCGCAGGTGGCGTCACATGAACATTAACTCTTATCTCCCCTGTAAATACTCCCCTTACAAAAGGGACCCAGGGCACGGAAGCGCACGGAAGTGGGCAACGGCCACCAAAGTGACATCCCTAACTGTGTATGCTGCCCGGGAGCGACTACCCCCTTCCCTGGGTGACAAATGCACAACATCTTTAAGAGAATTCAATGAGACTTACCTTTGCACTTGGCTCTGAAGAAAATATGGAGCAGGGCGTTTCTGTTGAAGAAAAACAATACAGAGTATTTAGGATTCAAGTTCAGAGCTCTTTAAAGCAATGATAAAGCCAACCTGTTGGAACATGCCGCCCCATTCAGATGTGTATCCGGTATGAGTTCTATAACCGAGCTTTTCACAGATAGAAGCCGTAACCATTATATTTTATGGGGTGTTCATGTCTGCCCAAAACATGGGGACAAATTCATATATGATCCTAGTCAGGAATTAAACTTACCAAACAGAAGTCTTTGGATGTGTGAGGATAAAAATGGGACGGCACTCAGATGTCATGTTAATTTGTGTATTGCCCAATTGTCCTGTTTGTTTAACCCTTTAATGACAGAGCCAATTTTGAGCTTAATGATTAAGCCCCATTTATTCAAATGTTACCAGTGTCACTTTGTGGTAATAACTTTGGAACGCTCCTAAATATCCTGCTGATTCTGAGACTATTTTTTCATGACACATTATACTTTATGTTAGCTTAATTTTAGGTTGATATTTTTTTCTTTTATTTTCTGAAAATTTAGAAAAATAATTTTTTAAACTTTGACTGCTTTTCTCCCCAACCCCTTAAGGACCAGGCAATTTTTCTTTTTTTGCTCTTTTGTTTTGTTTCCTCCACACTTAAACTGAATTTTGGAAACGGAGGGTAGTTTTGCAAAGAGAATATTTTCAAAAATGTGTCATGCTAGGGATGGGTATGGGGAAATACCGAGCAAATGGCAAATAAGGAGGGCAGGAAAGGTGGGACCCATGTCTAGGAGAGAGGGTGACTCCTTATAAAACCTTGTGCTGGCCCCTGGCTCCCCTGACATCACTAGATAGGTATCCTGCTCGGCGAATAGGTGCGGAACCTAGACCCTCGCTGACCCTGAACTGGGCCCTAGGTAATGATCGGACAGGATGAGCACTAGTCAACCCCACTAAGTCCTAAATAAGACATAGGGAAAACAAAAAGGGCAGTTCAAATGAACAACTTATCTGCAAGATGACTTTGGGAGAGCGACAGCAATAAAAAGCAAAATGTTTCCAGGAGATTACAAGCAGACTGCTTACAATCTGGACCATATAGAAATAAACTTTATCACCAGTAACAATCCAAGGGGTAATGTGGGTACATAAAGAAACAGGGAGAGCATAATAATTAGCAGCTGAAAGGTAAAGATATCCGCAGGGTCCTAAAAGGGAAAAAGTTAACCCTAACAGAGAAAATACATAGAACTTCATTCACTCCACAGAAGAAGGAAAGGAATATCAAGGAGCAGTTTGTGCAGCCAAACGCAGCGACCTTCTACAGCCGAACACCACAGGGGTTGTTTGTCACTTGTGACAAAATATAAGGGATATGTTCACTCTTGTGATATACTGCATATTAGAAAATAGGTTAGATTAATGCATCTAACTAAGGACATGGATTATTGAAGCCATATTCTAATGAGACCAAGATAACCCTATTTGGTTTAGACGGCTTCAACCGTGTCTGGTAGCAACCATGTGACGAGGACAAAGACAAATGTATCTTGCCTAAAGTCAAGCAAGGGGCTGGGAGTCAAAGACATTTATTAATGCTTTAGGTCCTTCACTAACTAAACGAAAAAATGTGGAAGGAAAAAATGAAAATATTACTTTTTCCGCACAAAAATGTTACTTTAGCCCCAAATTTTGCATTTTCACAAGGGTAGCAGGAGAAATTCCACTGTACAATTTATTGTGCAATCTCTCCTCAGTACATTAATACCCCATGTGTGGTGGAAATCTACTGTTTGAGCACATGGCAGGGCTTGGAAGGGAAGGAGCGCCATTTGACTTTTTCACGTTTGGAGAACCACTGATGTGGCCAAATAGTGGACATCCCCCACAAGTGATCCCATTTTGGAAACTAGACTTTACAGAGTTTACCTAGATGTGTGGTGAGCACCTGGAAACCCCAGGTGCTTCACAGAATTGTATAACGTTGAGCTGTGAAAATGAAAAATGTACATTTTTAAAGCTCAAAAATGTTGCTTTAATCCCTTTCACTAGGGAAGAGGAGATAAAGCACCAATTTGTTGAACAAATTCTCCTAACTACAGTACTCCATATGTGGTCAAAAACTGCCTGTGAGGGACAGTGCAAAGCAGGGGCGTACATAGAAATCATGGGGCCCCATAGCAGAATTTCTAATTGCCACTCCCCCCCCAAAAAAACACTATTATTATTATTATTATTATTATTATTATTGTTATTATTAATTATAATAATATTTGGCTTGGTCACATAGGAACATATCTTACAACCTTTTAGCCCTTTCAAAGTAATTGCAGTCCTATTGAAGCCTCCTGGTTCCCTTTTCATTGCAGCCATAAAGTATGATGCCAACAAAATTGCCTCACAAACACTGTATGATCCCCACAGTGAATTCCTCCTCAAAGTACCCCCCTACAACTACCACGGCAATGAATGAATACCCCCAACACAGTGTGATCCCCACGCAGGTGTCCATGCATTATAATGGGCCTTCATACAGTATAATGGCCCCTTCTAACCCTCCTGACGAAGGCTTTCATGCTGAAACACGTGTAGGGACGGACGCCAGCACCAGCAGGAGGAGATGCCACTGGGTAATCTATTAATAGATTTGGTTTCCTACACCTTTAAACAGTACTTTATTTCTTTGTGATTTGTACTTTATTGTTTTGCCCTGCTCTAATTCCATCAGAGCTTTCTTATGCACACTTGTGCTGTATATCTAAATACTTCTAATTAATCTCTGGTGGTATGGAGTAGAGCTATACATATTGTGTACAGCCACATCTTTCATTGATTTTTTCCTCCTTCTGTTCCTTGCTGGTATTCTTCAGTCACTTGTTATTTACCTTTTTTTAAACCTTTTAATTAACTCTAATAAAATTTGTTATTTTAATTGGCTATTTGCTTTGTATTTTGGTTATTTCAATTGTTTTTGTGCAGGTAGCCTGGGCTATCTTCCCTTCTACTTTTCCATGGTTGAGATAAATTGATATACTTGTATATGTTCCCTTGTGTTTTGGCAATTTTGGTTATTTTTAAAGCCTCCAAATAGTATAATGACCCCCACACAGCCCTCCGCACAGTATGATGGACACAACACAAATTTTCACACTTGCTTGCATAAAGTGCAATGGCCCTCCATAAAAAAGAGAATTTTGTTTACTTACCGTAAATTCTTTTTCTTATAGTTCCGACATGGGAGACCCAAACCATGGGTGTATAGCTTCTGCCTCCGGAGGACACACAAAGTACTACACTCAAACGTGTAGCTCCTCCCTCCGGGCTATATACACCCCCTGGATGACAATCTACCCAGTTCAGTGCAAAAGCTGAAGGAGGACATCCACCCATAAGTAGAGATAGAGTAAAACTCGGAATAACCGTAACTCTGACTACTAACAACAGCCGGTGAAACACACGGAACAAAAAAACTGCCAACAGGCAACAGGGAGGGTGCTGGGTCTCCCATGTCGGAACTATAAGAAAAAGAATTTACGGTAAGTAAACAAAATTCTCTTTTTCTTTATCATTCCTTATGGGAGACCCAAACCATGGGACGTTCCAAAGCAGTCCATGGGTGGGAATAAACCAAACTGAGAAGTAGGCAAAACCTAACTTCACAAATGGGCGACAGCCGCCTGAAGAATGCGTCTGCCCAAGCTCGCATCTGCCGAAGCATGAGCATGCACCTGGTAGTGCTTCGAAAAAGTGTGCAGACTGGACCACGTGGCAGCCTGACAAACCTGCTGAGCCGTAGCCTGGTGCCTGAAAGCCCAGGAGGCACCGCCAGCTCTGGTCGAGTGCGCCTTAATCCCTGGCGGGAGAGGCACCTGAGAACACTGGTAGGCATCGGTGATAGCCGACCTGATCCAACGAGCTAGGGTCGGTTTAGAAGCAGCGAGACCTTTGCGCTGACCAGTGGTTAGCACAAAAAGTGAGGTGCACCGCCTAAAAACGGCGGTGCGTGACACATAGATTCGGAGCGCCCGCACCAAATCCAAGGTATGCAACGCCTTTTCAAAGCGATGCACAGGGGCCAGACAAAGAGAAGGCAATGAAATGTCCTGGTTAAGGTGGAAAGGAGACACCACCTTAGGGAGAAAGTCCGGAGACGGACGAAGAACCACCTTGTCTTGGTGAAACACCAAAAAGGGGGATTCCGAAGAGAGCGCAGCCAAATCAGAAACTCTCCTGAGAGAAGTTATGGCTACTAGAAAAACAACTTTCTGTGAAAGTCGAAACAAGGGAACCTCCCTGAGAGGCTCAAAGGGGGGTTTCTGTAAGGCCGTGAGGACCAGATTAAGGTCCCAGGGATCCAAGGGCCGCCGGTAAGGAGGAATGATGTGAGATGCGCCCTGCATGAAGGTGCGCACCTGAGCCAGTCGGGCGATACGCCGCTGGAACAATACCGACAGAGCCGACACCTGTCCCTTGAGGGAATTGAGGGACAGTCCTAGCTGTAGACCGGACTGTAGAAAAGACAGGATGGTCGGCAAGGAGAACGGCCAAGGAGCATGGTCGGAAGAGCGACACCAGGACAGGAAAATCCTCCAAGTCCTGTGGTAAATCTTGGCCGAGGAAGACTTCCGAGCCTGAGTCATGGTGGAGATGACCTCAGAGGGAATGCCTGACGCCGTCAGGATCCAGGACTCAAGAGCCACGCCGTCAATCTGAGAGCCGCAGAATTCTGGCGGAAGAACGGACCTTGAGAGAGAAGGTCTGGGCGGTCCGGGAGATGCCACGGCACCTCTACGGACAGACGGAGCAGGTCTGGGTACCAGGCTCGCCTGGGCCAGTCCGGAGCAATGAGTATGACTCGCCGGCCCTCCATTCTGATCTTGCGCAGAACCCTGGGCAAGAGCGCTAGAGGGGGAAACACATAGGCCAGACGGAACTGAGACCAATCTTGAACCAGTGCGTCTGCTGCGAAGGCCTGAGGATCGTGGGAGCGAGCCACGTAAACCGGAACCTTGTTGTTGTGCCGGGATGCCATTAGGTCCACTTACGGAGTGCCCCACTTGCGGCAGATTGATCTGAACACTGACGGATGCAGGGCCCACTCGCCGCTGTCCACGGTTTGACGGCTGAGGTAATCGGCCTCCCAGTTTTCCACGCCTGGGATGTGGACTGCAGACATGGTGGACTTGGAGTCCTCCGTCCACTGGAGGATTCGTTGAACCTCCAACATCGCCAGACGGCTGTGAGTCCCGCCCTGGTGATTGATGTAGGCAACCGCTGTCGCGTTGTCCGACTGAACTCGAATGTGCTTGCCCGCCAACAGGTGGTGAAAGGCTAGGAGAGCTAGAAACACAGCTCTGATCTCCAGCACATTGATCGAGAGGGCTGATTCGGACGGAGTCCAAGTGCCCTGTGCTCGGTGATGGAGAAATACTGCTCCCCAACCGGAGAGGCTGGCATCCGTGGTGAGGATCACCCAGGACGGAGTCAGGAAGGAGCGTCCCTGAGACAGAGAGAGGGGCCGAAGCCACCACTGAAGGGAGCTCCTGGTCTGTGACGACAGAGCCACCTGCCTGTGCAAGGAAGAGATCCGCTTGTCCCAACAGCGGAGAATGTCCAGCTGCAGGGGACGCAGATGGAACTGAGCAAAGGGAACCGCTTCCATGGACGCCACCATCTGACCCAGCACCTGCATGAGGTGTCTGATGGAATGACGGCGGTGCCTCAGCAGAGAGCGCACCGCCAGACGAAGGGACTGCTGTTTGACTAAGGGCAACTTGACAAGTGCCGGCAGAGTCTCGAATTGCATCCCTAGGTACAAAAGCACCTGGGTCGGGGTCAGAGTGGACTTGGGCAGGTTGACAAGCCACCCGAACTGAACTAGCGTGGCGAAAGTGAGAGAGACACTCCGCTGGCAGTCTGCACTGGATGAGGCCTTGACTAGAAGGTCGTCCAGGTAAGGAATCACTGCCAACCCCTGGAGGTGCAGGACCGCAACCACTGCTGCCATGACCTTGGTGAATACTCGAGGGGCCGTGGCTAAGCCGAAGGGGAGAGCCACGAATTGGAAATGTTCCTCTCCGATCGCAAAGCGTAGCCAACGCTGGTGTGAAACCGCAATAGGCACATGCAGATAGGCATCTCTGATGTCGATGGATGCCAGAAAATCTCCTTGGGTCATTGAGGCAATGACCGATCTCAGAGATTCCATGCGAAAGTGCCGCACCTGAACATGCTTGTTGAGAAGCTTGAGATCCAGGATGGGCCGGAAGGAACCGTCCTTTTTGGGGACTAGAAAGAGGTTTGAGTAGAAACCGCTGAACCGTTCCCGGGCGGGAACCGGAACAATTACACCGTTGGCCTGCAGGGATGCCACGGCCTGAGAGAAGGCGGCGGCTTTGGAGCAGGGGGGGGTGGACAGAAAAAATCTGTTTGGCGGGCTGGAAGAAAATTCTATCCTGTAGCCGTGGGAGATGATATCCCGCACCCACTGATCGGAGACGTGTTGCAACCACACGTCGCCAAAGTGGGAGAGCCTGCCACCGACTAAGGACGTTGCTGGCGCGGCCAGATAGTCACGAGGAGGCTGCCTTAGTGGCAGCGGCTCCTCCGGTCTTTTGAGGACGCGGCTTTGCGCGCCAGTTGGATTTACGATCCTTGACTGCGGTAGTGGACGAGGCCGAGGGCTTAGAGGACGACCAGTTAGAGGAACGAAAGGAACGAAACCTCGATTGGTTCCTGCCCTGGACAGGTTTCTTGGCTTTAGCTTGTGGCAAGGAAGTACTCTTCCCGCCAGTAGCTTCCTTAATTATATCATCCAGATGTTCCCCAAACAGCCGGGACCCAGCAAAAGGGAGACTCGCAAGGTACTTCTTAGAGGAAGCGTCTGCTTTCCACTCTCGAAGCCACAAGATCCTGCGGATCGCGAGGGAGTTAGCGGAGGCCACCGCAGTGCGGTGAGAAGCCTCCAGGATGGCAGACATGGCATAGGATGCAAAAGCCGAAGCTTGAGAAGTTAAGGCATCCGTCTCAGGAACAGAGTCCCTGGAGAGGGAATGAATCTCCGCCAGAGAGGCAGAGACTGCCTTAAGAGCCCACACTGCCGCAAAAGACGGGGAGAACGAGGCTCCTGCCGCCTCATATACAGACTTGGCCAGAAGGTCAACCTGGCGGTCAGTGGGATCCTTAAGAGAAGTGCCATCAGCCACAGCTACGACTGTGCGGGCTGAGATTCTGGACACCGGAGGGTCTACCTTTGGGGACTGGGCCCAGTCCTTAACCACCTCCGGTGGAAAAGGAAAACGGTCATCTGAACTACGCTTCGGAAAACGTTTGTCAGGACAGGCCCTGGGCTTGTTAACAGTGGTCTGAAAGCTGGAGTGGTTAAAAAACATACTCCTAGGTTTCTTAGGAGAGGTAAACTGGTGTACCTCTATCAGAGAGGGTTGTTCCTCTGACTCTTGTGGGTTGAGGTTCAGTACGGAGTTAATGGACGCAATCAAGTCACTAACATCCGCATCACCCTCAGACAAGTCAATGGGGTACATAGAGGCAGCGTCTGAGCCCACAGTAAACGAATCCTCCTCGCCCTGCACCTCGGCTTGTGAATCAGAGCCGTGGGACGAGGAAGGAGAAGGTTCCCTGCGTCTCCGTTTAGGGGGACGGGGTCCTAGGACATGCTCTGAGGGCTCTGCAGAGCTCGGAGCCGCAGAGACACCCTGAGAAGGGGGCTGATGCATGGACAGCAGTGTCCGGGACAGCTGCCCCATGGAGTCGGCAAAAGACTGGGAAATAGCTTGTGAAAAGGAAGCTACCCAAGCCGGGGGTTCAGCCACCGGGGCCGGAGCAGCCAGAGGGACCCCTGAGGCGGCTCCAGGCTGAGACACAAACATGTTAGCACAGGCATCACAATGTGGGTATGTGCTTGGCTCTGGCAGAATGAGCTTACACGCAGTGCATATAGCGTACATGTTTGCAGCCTTGCTCCTAGTGACAGACATGCTGCTGATGGTGGAAGCTCTGCAGCCAGAATACACTCCTGTAGAAAGCCTGAGAGTGTAATAAAAGTCCACAACCAGAGGTTGTGGCTTACCAGCCCGTGCTCTCTGTGTGCCCTCCGGATTCCACCGCTCCCCTGTGAAGCGTCAGCCTTCTAACAGTATGCAGCTGCAGCATCCAGCGCCTTCCAGTGTAGGAACGCTGAGAAAATGGCGCTGGGAGAAGAGGGGGGGCGTGTATAAGCCCCAAGAGCGGGAAAAAACGGAGGGCAGAGAGATACAGGAAGAAATACAGGGGAGGGAACATCTCCCCAGAGAGGAGTGCCCTCCCCTCTGCTGGTCGGGCGGTGGGCGGCGCTGTATGCAAAACATGCAGAGAAGCCGAAAACGAAACTAGGCCCAAACAGAAGCCGGGGCCTAGATTTTAAAAAGCGGCCGACGAGCAGGCACCTTCGGCGCGGTTCTCAGGGGAAACCCCCAGAACCGTCCGGAATTAACAGTAACGCTAAAGCACATACTGTCCCCCAAATAAAAGAACCCGGGACCCCTGAAAAAACGTCTCAATACTTAGCTCTTGAGACGCAGGGCCATGTCCCTGAATGGGGGTAACGCTCCTTCCAGCAGGGACCAGACAGGGCTGCGGATGGAGACCGGCCTTCTGCGAGCAGAGAGGACCGTGGAGGCTCCCACTTCAAACAGAGCCTCGACAGAGGGTGTGAAGGAGCGCGGCATGTGAAGGCTCCAGCCTTATAAAGTCAACCTTAACAGCACCCGACAGAGTGGGGTGTGAAGGGACATGCCGGGAGTCCAGACTGGACCCGCTTTTCTTCCAAATCTTTAAAAATAAAAATAAAAAAATATCAGAGAATGCAAGTGTGTGATCCTCCTGAAACACAAAGCATTGAACTGGGTAGATTGTCATCCAGGGGGTGTATATAGCCCGGAGGGAGGAGCTACACGTTTGAGTGTAGTACTTTGTGTGTCCTCCGGAGGCAGAAGCTATACACCCATGGTTTGGGTCTCCCATAAGGAACGATAAAGAAATACAAAGGCTCCCTCATAGCTACCCAAATACTATAATGGCCCCCACATAGCCTTCCATATAGTATAATGGGTCTCACGTAACCCTTTATATATTAGAATGCACCCCATAGTCCTCCATGTATTATAATACACTCCCCATAGACCTCCATATATTATAATGCACCTCCCATAGTCCCCTATGTATTTTAATTCATCCCATAGTCCTTCTTGTATAATTCACCCCATAATCCTCAATATATTATAATTCACCCCACAGTCCTCCATGTATTATAATCACCCCATAGTCCTCTATATATTATGCTGCACCCCATAGTCCTTCATGTATTATTGTATAATGCACTCCCCATAGTCCTCCAGATATTATAATGTAGCCAACAAAGAGGATTTTAAACAGTGATTTCAGATACATAATATATCACTAGATAGTGTACATTATTAAATCAATCTAGTAATATCAAGGACTATATATGGGCAAAAATCGCATAACCACATTTAGAAAGAAAGAAAGAGAAAAAGCGATCAGGGAGCCCAATTATACAAAGAACAATCAATTTCATCAAAAATAGATTTTTATTGAGAATAAATATTGAATATTAATTATCTATCAAATACACAAGTGCTTGTTTGGACAACTCTATATGCATCAACAATATACATGTAATGGAACCGTATCATGAAAAATATATAAATATATATTCTAGAATGGATAAAATTATCATACATAAGTCAAAGATATATAATCCTTGAAGCTATAGAATATAAATTGAAACAAATATATATAGTAACAGAAATATCTGTAGATCAACAGGGATCACTTTTGCTGCACCAAGGTGTACTGAAACTCTAGTGCTTCAAGTAATATCAAACCCAGAATCGCTGGACATAGGAATGTAGCAGATATCGTTACAGACCACCAGGGGTCACTCTTGCTACACCACAGTCATATCTACCCTACTATTCACAATTACCCAATATTGGTTAAGTCAGTTAGGGATATGCCCATATAAACCCATAATGGTGAATTACCAATCAGAATTGTAAATACAGGATTGTTACTACATACATATATATACCTAAATGAACGGTTACCGTTGGAAGCGTGTGACACCCAACACGTGTTTCGGTTTCTTCGTCAGGGGGCATGCCTGATCGACCGGAAAGGAGGTTTAAATACAGCCCACCTCCAATCACCGCACATCACCATTAGTGACGCATGCGCTGTCATGGCAACTCACCGACGCGAGGTCGGCCGCCGCGTCACAGATCATCTGACCCAGGGCAACACGTGACCCGAGTACAGAGGAGCCGTGGAGACACAGCGAGCCGAACAAGCGCCGATAACCTATGACAGCCGCGCGTTCAGGTGTGGGGCAAAATTAGAATTTATATCATGAATGCAAATTTAGGATTTAAATAGAGAGATTTTTGACCACATAATAAGTGTACTATTCATTACAGAATCTAAATATATGTGAAAGATAGTGAATGAATAAATCAATCCATGATTATACTTCTATTCCCTGGAAATTGCAAACACAATATTTGTCAAGAGATACAAGTAAATCTATGTAGCCAGACAGCAATAAATAAAGTATAAATCATTATGCCTATGTTAACGTTCAAATACCCCTATACAGGATACATATCATAAATATTAGGTTAGAACGGACAGAACATGTGTAAATGATGTTATTATAAATATTAAAACTTGTATATATTACATAAGAGGGTACATCTCCCACAATACATAGTATTGGGGATAATCAAGTAGTCCCCCATCACACATATTGACAGACCCAGTTCTGCTTAGCATTCTCTAAGTATCCAAATGAACTTGCTGCTTGATCACATCTTACAATGATACCAATGTGTACAATGGTCCTATGTGTCTTGCTTTTGGGTATTATATCATTATCCAACGAACGAATTCCCTCTTCTTTATTTATTGCTGTCTGGCTACATAGATTTACTTGTATCTCTTGACAAATAATGTGTTTGCAAAAATCTCTCTATTTAAATCCTAAATTTGCATTCATGATATAAATTCTAATTTTGCCCCACACCTGAACGCGCGGCTGTCATAGGTTATCAGCGCTTGTTCAGCTCGCTGTGTCTCCACGGCTCCTCTGTACTTGAGTCACATGTTTCCCTGGGTCAGATGATCTGTGACGCGGCGGACGACCTCGCGTCGATGAGTTGCAATGATGGTGCGCGCGTCACTAATGGTAATGTGCGGTGATTGGAGGTGGGCTGTATTTAAACCTCTCCGGTCGATTGGGCACGCCCCCTGACGAAGAAACCGAAACACGTGTCGGGTGTCACACTTTTCTAACAGTAACCGTTTATTTGGGTATATGTATGTAGTAACAATCCTGTATTTACAATTCTGATTGGTAATTCACCATTATGGGTTTATATGGGCATATCCCTAACTGACTTAATAACCAATATTGGGTAATTGTGAATAGTAGGGTAGATATGACTGTGGTGTAGCAAGAGTGACCCCTGGTGGTCTGTAACGATATCTGCTACATTCCTATGTCCAGCGATTCTGGGTTTGATATTACTTGAAGCACTAGAGTTGCAGTACACCTTGGTGCAGCAAAAGTGATCCCTGTTGATCTACAGATATTTCTGTTACTATATATATTTGTTTCAATTTATATTCTATAGCTTCAAGGATTATATATCTTTGACTTATGTATGATAATTTTATCCATTCTAGAATATATATTTTTCATGATACGGTTCCGTTACATGTATATTGTTGATGCATATAGAGTTGTCAAACAAGCACTTGTGTATTTGATAGATAATTAATATTCAATATTTATTCTCAATAAAAATCTATTTTTGATGAAATTGATTGTTCTTTGTATAATTGGGCTCCCTGATCGCTTTTTCTCTTTCTTTCTATAATGCAGCGAAATAGCCCAGCATGTATTATAATGCAGCCCCCAGTCTTCCATGTTTTATAATGCACCCCCATAGTCCATGTATAAGGTAGCCCCCATAGTCCTCCATATATTATAATGCAGCCCCCATAGTCCGCCATATACTTTAATCCCACCCTATAACCCTCCATGTATTGCTGTATAATGTGTCGCGGGCAAGAGACAGATCACAACCGGCGGGCCGCACTCGGATCCGGGTGGTGGCTGTGGCTCGAGTGGCAGCCGGATCCGGGGCTCGCGCAGCCGTCTGTCACTCACGATTGAAAAGGGAATATTTACAGGGGAGTTGTCTGTGACGCCACCCGTGGGTTGCGGTGAAGGTTGGTGATACCGCCGCTGCCTTGTATGTGAGTGCCCGGGACTGATGGAGCGGGGCAGCAAGGTGGAATCCCCTCCACGGGTAGGGGAGGTGTAGTCCCGGGGCCCAGAGTATTGTGAGGGTTTTCAGGGAGCAGGAAACTCACAGTTCGGTTGTCGTGGTGCTGCATGAGCTGCTGATGATTTGGACAGTCAGTAACCACACACAGTCTGTATTGTAAACCAAATTGCCAATGGCCGGTCACCTTTGGTGGGTGTCTTCGGGTCCCACACCCAGATATACAACCAGGGGCCCTTCCTTCCAAACTCTCTGTCTGTCTCTTTCTTGCCTGGACTAGTCCGCTTGAGCGGCCTCCGGACCGGATCCCCTTTCTCGGCACCGGCGGGCTACAACCCTGTCCCGGTCGGCCTCAGGTTCCCTGCGACTGGATCTCCGTCGCCTGTGGCCCTCACTGCCACCTAGTCCGGTAGTCCAGGGCTCCAACCCCAACTACCACCTTCTCCAGGGAGCTGCAACTCCTTCCTGTCAGCTCTTCACTGATTACAGCACAAACTGAAACTTAACTCCTCTCTGCACTTCCTAAGCTCCTCTCGCCCCCTCCCATTTTCCTGGGGAGGGGGTGAGTAGGGTCTGATTGGCTGGTGTACTGTATATCTGTGTGGGGACTGTGTTGGTGTCAAGGTGGATTAACTCTTTTGTGACTACCTGGTTTTGCCAGGGCGTCACATAATGCACGCCCCATAGTCCTCCATATATTATTATACACCCCCATAATCCTTCATGTATTATAATTCCCACATAGTCCTCTATGCATTACTGTATAATACACTCCCCATAGTCCTTTATATATTATAATGCAGCCCCCATAGTCGTTCATATTGTATTACACAGCCACCTTACCTTTCAATGCACCCCACAGTCCATGAATAAGGTATCCACCATAGTCCTTCATATTGTATTATGAAGCCCACATAATGTTTAATGCACCCCCATAGACCTCTGGTAATCGTGCACTCACTGATTAAAGAAAAAAATAAACAAGTACTCACCTCTCCTCATTCCCCACTGCTCCGATCAGAGTCCTGCGCTCTGCATGTCTCAGCACAGCGGCGCGCAGTAGTGATATTACCGCGCTCTGCTGAACTGAGATGTTGATCATAGGCACAGGGAGAAAATGATGAAGGAGGGAAAGGACCGCTCCACTCCCTCTCTCATCATGGTTTTGTGCGATAATGGGCAATGACCCCCACAAGCGAGGGGGGCCCGATGCTGCCTCTAGCACCAGCTCCCCTGACTCATAGGCCCCATATAGGCCGCATGGTCTGCCTACATTGGCGGTACACCACTGGTGCAAAGTGAAGAAAAAAAGGAGCGCCATATTTCAGTTCAGATTTAGTTTGAGTGTTTTGCAGGTGCCATGTCACATTGGCAGAGCCCTATACGCCTTTTCACTGGGAGTCAAGTTAGAGCCCATCTTCCGCAGCATGAGTAAGACCCGCACCTTCTGCTGAACATACATCTCGTCCGGACTCTTCCCGGGGGCCCTCTCACGGATCATACCCCCTGTCCTGCACCCTCTTTAATGAAGGGGCTTCCAGGTGCAGTCAGTAGGATGGTATGGAGGGGACGCCTTTTCGGAGCGGCTCTTCCATCCAGCCAGCGCCTGGCTCCTCCTCCTCGGCCACTCGGTGCGCGGCTCCGGCCTGTACGCGGCAGTGTCTGGCGGCTTCTCTCCTCCACAGCCTGGGAGTCACCAGCAGCGACAATCTCCATACTTTTTATATTTGGGGTCTGTTAACCATTTATTGTGGAAGATTCTAAGGTATATTGAATTTTTGCTATATATTTGCATAGGTAGTATTCATTAATATTTAGCATTCAGGTTTTTTCAATTTATTTGGTTAAAATTGGTGTGAATTGTATTTGATCATTTATGAAATATTTAGGAGGACTTTGACTTATTATAGGCAGGTCATATATGGAAGCTGAGCTGCATGTTACTTTACGCTGAGGAAAAAAGCACAGTGAGCATGGGACTGCTATAATTTCCATCCACTGTGTTTGTAGTGCACAGTGCAGCATTTTGGATGCACCGAATATACGATGCCTCCAAAACGCAGCTATTCCTGATCATGGGCACGTACATTTACATGTAATCCCTGGTGTAAGCGCTCAGCGTAGAGATCAGGATAAACATGAGCTGCGCCTTTGAGAGGAAGAATGAACAAACCAATAGCAGTTGAAATTGGTTTTATTTATTTTATTCCTCTGCTCAGAAGGATTACAGCGATCTCAAATTTATATACCGTATTTTTCGTTTTATAAGACGCACCAGAATATAAGGCGCACCCCAAATTTGGAGAAAAAAAAAGGTGAAAAAAAAATTGGGGTCCATTATATAATCTGGTGGTGTCTTACCAGGGAGAGGGGGCAGCAGCGGAGCGGGAGTCACAGAAGGCAGGGGCGGTACTGGAGTACTGTGATGCTGACAATGGTACAGAGGGAGGCCCAGAAACTCACTGCGGTCTCTGCTCTGTGCGGGGCCGGTGATACCGCTCTGCTCTGTGCAGGGGGGCATTCTGAAGATGTCGGCAGTCCACGGTGAGGGCTTCAAATAATGGCAGCGAGAGTCGGCGCATGCGCAGATGACAGCTTGAGCTGAGAGCTCCATCTGCGCAGGCGCTGACTCTAGGTGCAATTATTTGAATCCCTGACCACGAACATCTACAGAATGACCGCCTGCTGCACAGAGCACCCGCGCGCCGAGCAGACCAGAGCAGCCGCGCGCCGAGCAGACCAGAGCATCCGCTCTCCGAGCCGAGCAGACCAGAGCAGCCGCGCACCGAGCCGAGCAGACCAGAGCAGCCACGCACCGTGCAGAACAGAGCAGCTGTGTACAGAGCAGAGCAGCCGCGCGCCGAGCAGACCAGAGCAGCCACGCGCCGAGCAGACCAGAGCAGCCGCGCGCCGAGCCTAGCAGACCAGAGCAGCCGCATGCCGAGCAGAACAGAGCAGCCACGCGCCGAGCCGAACAGAGTGGCGCCGCCTGATGCACACAACAGAGCCGTACTGACCAGGACCGGCAGCTACATTCGGATTTTAAGATGCACCCCTCATTTTCCTCCCAAATTTTTGAGAGGAAAAGTGCGTCTTATAATCCGAAAAATACAGTAGTTATTTTAGGTTTGGCTACTATCACATTACTGAATTGTGAAAATTATAGTTTTTTAGTTTTCTGCCAAGAGTCATGTGAAGGCTTGTTTTTTGCGAGAGGAGTTGGAATTTTTATTGCTACCATTTTGGGCTACATAATATTTTTTGATCGCTTTCTATGCCACTTTTTGTGAGGCAGAATCAAGAAGAAACAGCAATAAAGGAATTGGGTTTTTTTACGCTGTTCACAGTGCAGTTAAAGCGATAAGACAACTTTATTTTTCGAGTGAGTGCAATTACAGTGATACCACATTTATATAGTTTTTTTTTTGTTATGTTTTGTCGCTTTAACACCATAAAAATAAAAACTATTTGATAGAAAAAGAAAAACAGTTTTTGCATTGCTGTATTCTGAGAGCTATAGCTTTTTTTGGCGGCTGGAGCTGTATGTGACTTTTCAATCACGTTTTATACCACTTTTTTGTCAGCTGTATAATGAAAAGACAGTTTTGCTATGCTTTTTAATATTTTTTTTTACGGGGTTCACTGAAGGAGTTAACTAGTGTGACAGTTTTATAGAGCAGGTTGTTAGGGATTCCGCAGTACCAAATATATTTGTGTAAAAAAAAAAATATATGATAATTAGTTACCAGTAACTGGATTTTCCAGACCATGACAGCACCATATGTGAGAGAGTGTATGCGCAACAGGAAACATTTCTGAATATCAAAGTAGTGGCCCTTTATCGGGCTCCTTTACCCACCGGACTGACGTTTGCGGTGATAACTACCGGCTCTTCAGCGTTCCCAGGAACCCTTTTCCCCAGATTCAGTTTGTCCCGTCACCAATCCAGTGATCTTAGGACTTTTTGTGATAGCTGGAACGTGTGTTCTAAGTCCAGCTCTGAATGGAGAAAACCTGTCCCTGAATGCTTCTTGTGTGGAACTGAGGCCACTAGATCGCGGGTATCATAGACGTTAGGGACCCTAATAAAGACATTGCTAGTCTTAGTAACATTTCTGACCACCTTTGAGCTGATAGCATTTTCTGTTTTATTTTTAATATTTTTTCCAGTGAGAGAAAGCAATACTGCCCCACTGAGTCCAAACTGATGCCCAAAAATAACTGAATCTGAGCAGGGTCTTTCCTTGACTTTGCCTCACTTATCAACCATCCTAGTTCTGAGAGGACTGAGGACTGACGGCTGCTGAACAATCCCTTTCTGACCTACCCACAACCAAAAATTTGTCAAGGTATGGGACTATTAAAATGTCTCTTTTTTTTTTTTTTTTTTTTTTAAATAGGATGCCATCTCCACCACAATTTTGGTGAATACTCTTGGAGCTATTGAAATGTTAAATGGGAAGCACTGGTATTGAAGTGAGTCAATTTCACCTCGATTCTCACTGCCAGCCTCATATTTTTGGAGGTCTTTGTGGATCAGGACATAGTAGTATGCGTCCGTCAGGTCTATTAATGCCATCTAACAAAAGTAGTCCCACTGCTGACTTGAGGGTCTCCATCATAAATCTTTCCACTTCCATGTAGTAATTCAGAGATCTTAGATTGAAGATGGTCATGAAGGACTCATCGGGTGTTTTTTATTAGAAATAGGTTGAAGTAAAACCCGGTTCCCATTTCTAACTCCGGCACCCTGATCAATACCTTTTTCCCTAATAATGAAAGGACTTCCTACTCTAGAACCCTCTGATTTTTGGGGCTACTCGGGAAGTTATTACTCATTGAGGCGGGAGGGAAGAAAAAGTTAGCCTTAGACCAAGGGATATGGTTTTTAACATCCAAACAGAGCAGAGGCAGGAACATCAGCCCACTGGGGATAAACTTGCTTCAGTCTTCCTCCCACCAGAGACCTGGTGTCATTGCCCCTTGGGAAATCCCTTATAGGAGGGTCTGTTGAACAAAAAACCCTTGTTTTGGACCTTATCTCTTCCCCAAGGGCACCCCCTAATATTGCTCTCCTTTTGGCCCTACCTTCCTCCCTGAGGTCTGAAAGGAATCTCTGAACCTGTATCTAGAGGGGGAACACACACGTTTCTTGTCTCCTGCCTTCTCTAGGATGTCGTCTTGGGCTGATCCAAACAGAGTCTCCTTGGCATGGTACTGCGCATACTTTCACTTTGGACTGAAAATCAGCATTCCAGTTCTTTAGCCATAACACACGCCTACTGGAGTTGGAAAGGGTACAAGCACAAGCGGCTAACCTTACCCCATCTACCGAGGCATCGGACCTTACCTCATCTAACGAGGCATCGGCCAAGAAGTTTGCTGTAAGCTCTCCCTGGGGTGTGATGGCGAATGCGGCTCTGCTTTCTGAATCGTGAAGTGTCCGCAGTGTCACTGCTCCAGATGCCGCACATAGAGACAGACCCTGGCCAGGACCCAAAACCTTCTCAGCAACCCCTGGAACTGGCAGGCCAATTGGGGCCCAGGGAACCTCCTAGTTCATGCGATGTCAGGCATGGGGGAAGGGAACCGCCTCATGTGACCAGTGCAGCCCCTGTGACACCTGGATCCCCAGGACCTCCTGGCCCGCCGAGAGCCAATCCTCAGGAGAAGTTTTCCCAAATAAACTCCGGTATCCTCTTCCAGGAACAGGAAACCACACTGGGGATTTGGAGAGGTGCCGCCCCTTTTATTTTTAGAAAGGTTTCCTGTTCCTGGGGTTGGATACACTCTCTCATGTTTGGTGCTGTCATGGGAAGGAAAAAATACAAAAAACTATATATTGGGAGAAAAAAAAATGTTGATTTGTTTTTATTTCTGTTTTTGTTTTATTATATATATTTTAACTTTTTTTTTTACTTTTTACTTTCACTGCTCTGATCGCAGATGCACTGTATTGCAATGACAGATCATTGCTGTACACTGCAGGTATCACCGCTGCACTGTGAGAAGCTTCAGGGATTATGCTGCAGGCATGATCACTGAGGTTTTCCATAGTCTGGTCACCCGGAGGTCGTTATGACGATCTCAGGTCACCATGGCGACAATCAGGCCCTCACAATTACATTGCGGGGGCACTCATCAGATGGGAGAGGGAAAACAATCCCTCCCCAAACCCCTAAATGCCACTATATCGTTTGCGGCATTTATGAGTTTAAACAGCCAAGGACGGTGCAGGCACTATCTCTAGCTGTGGGGGGCGGAGCTCGGCTGTTGGAAAACCAGAGTCCCTGGCAATTGCGCCAGGCACAGCTCGTTCACCCCCAGCAATCGCCATGACATACCTATATGTTCTTGGTCAAGAACAACTTCCCTCTCATGATGTATAGTTACATCAATGGTCGTGAAGGAGTTAAACTATTGATTATTCCAACCAATATCGGCAAATTTTACTCTAATGTGTATGGGAGCCTTTAGTATAAAATTAATTCCTCCACCATAGAGGAATGTGTGCTGCAGAGCAGACCATTATGATGATGCAATAAAAGATGCTACAGTAACCGTATAATAGGACTATAAATATACTGTGAGGTAATAAGCAGCAAATTTTCCATTTATTAAATCTGCACAGAAAAGTCACTGTATTTTTTACATACCTCTAGTCTCAGGGACTGGAAGTGAGTGGACGTGACCAACCGGAAACAGTGGACGGGAGCAGAGATAGTGGGCATGACCGGCCGGACTTAATAAACAATTTTTAAGTCCACATAGTCATGGAGTTCTATACAATAGAAACAGTGGTATGGGTGATGCAGCCGGGGGGGTAGGGTTGGGGGGGGGCGCGAAGCCCCCCTTGCATAAAGTGGAATACTTGCGACTTAGTTGGTCGGTGTGATGCTCGTCTTGGTGGGCATAGCCTGGCATGCAACCCATGACAAGCTTTCATTAAGCAGGAGGTGGCTTGGCCCCAGAGTCCCACTTCTATTTTGAGAACTCCAAGACTACATGGACTTAAAAAATGTTAGCTAAGTCCGGCGGTCGGTCATGCCCACTATCTCCGCTCCAGCCTACTAATTCTGGCAGGTCACGCCCACTCACTTCTGGTGTCCGATACTCCAAGTCGACTGTATCTTTTACCTAGTATATGCCTTACGTTTATTTGAATTTTTTTTTTACATTTTATCACCTTCTTCATATAGTAATCTTAGCCAACATCTTGTAGTAATGTGCCCATGGTTGCAGTAATGTCACCATCCGTGTCCCCTGTAGTAAGGTGCTCATGCTTGTGGTATTGTGCCCAGTAGTATTCTGCCCATCCTTCTGGTATGTGCTCAGTAGTATAGTACCCTGTAGTATTGTGCCCATCCTTGTGCCCTGTAGTATTGTGCCCAGTAATATTGTGCCCATCCTTGTACCTTGTAGTATTGTGCCCATCCTTGTAGTATTGTGGCCATCCCTGTAGTATTGTGCCCATCCTTGTAGTATTGTGCTCTGTAGTATTGTGCCCATCCTTGTAATTGTACCCTGTAGTATTGTGCCCATCCTTGTAGTATTGTGGCCATCCCTGTAGTATTGTGCTCTGTAGTATTGTAGCCATCCTTGTAGTATTGTGCCCTGTAATATTCAGCTTATCTTTGTAGTATTGTGCTCTGTAGTATTGTGGCCATCCCTGTAGTATTGTGCCCTGTAATATTCAGCTTATCTTTGTAGTATTGTGCTCTGTAGTATTGTGGCCATCCCTGTAGTATTGTGCCCTGTAATATTCAGCTTATCTTTGTAGTATTGTGTTCTGTAGTATTGTGGCCATCCCTGTAGTATTGTGGCCATCCCTGTAGTATTCTGCTCATCCTTGTAGTATTCTGCTCTGTAGTATTGTGGCCATCCCTGTAGTATTCTGCCCATCCTTGTAGTATTGTGCTCTGTAGTATTGTGGCCATCCCTATAGTATTCTGCCCATTGTTTAATAATACGCAAAAAAAATAAAATCTCCTCACCTTTCCTCTGTTCCCTCTTATCAGGCTCCGAGCCCACGATCAGTATTTGCAGAGTTTTGGATGCAGCATGCTTCAGCTGCGTCCAAAACCCTGCTATGTACAGTACAAGCATAGTGGATAGGATTTCTAAAAACCCTATGCCTGCTGTGCGTGTACGGCCAGCAGTGAAAAT
>NW_027443232.1:0-53068 GCF_048569485.1 Anomaloglossus baeobatrachus
ATAGATGAGTGGTGATGGTGGAGAGAGATAGATGAGTGGTGATGGTGGAGAGAGATAGATGAGTGGTGATGGTGGAGAGAGATAGATGAGTGGTGATGGTGGAGAGAGATAGATGAGTGGTGATGGTGGAGAGAGATAGATGAGTGGTGATGGTGGAGAGAGATAGATGAGTGGTGATGGTGGAGAGATAGATGAGTGGTGATGGTGGAGAGAGATAGATGAGTGGTGATGGTGGAGAGAGATAGATGAGCAGTGATGGTGGAGAGAGATAGATGAGTGGTGATGGTGGAGAGAGATAGATGAGTGGTGATGGTGGAGAGAGATAGATGAGTGGTGATGGTGGAGGAGATAGATGAGCGGTGATGGTGGAGAGAGATAGATGAGTGGTGATGGTGGAGAGAGATAGATGAGTGGTGATGGTGGAGAGAGATAGATGAGTGGTGATGGTGGAGAGAGATAGATGAGCGGTGATGGTGGAGAGAGATAGATGAGCGGTGATGGTGGAGAGATAGATGAGTGGTGATGGTGGAGAGAGATAGATGAGCGGTGATGGTGGAGAGAGATAGATGAGCGGTGATGGTGGAGAGAGATAGATGATTGGTGATGGTGGAGAGAGATAGATGAGTGGTGATGGTGGAGAGATAGATGAGCGGTGATGGTGGAGAGAGATAGATGAGTGGTGATGGTGGAGAGAGATAGAGGAGTGGTGATGGTGGAGAGAGATAGATGAGTGGTGATGGTGGAGAGAGATAGATGAGTGGTGATGGTGGAGAGATAGATGAGCGGTGATGGTGGAGAGAGATAGATGAGTGGTGATGGTGGAGAGAGATAGATGAGCGGTGATGGTGGAGAGAGATAGATGAGCGGTGATGGTGGAGAGAGATAGATGAGCGGTGATGGTGGAGAGAGATAGATGAGCGGTGATGGTGGAGAGAGGTGAAGGAGCAGTGATGGTGGAGAGAGATAGATGAGCGGTGATGGTGGAGAGAGATAGATGAGCAGGTGATGGTGGAGAGAGATAGATGAGCGGTGATGGTGGAGAGAGATAGATGAGCGGTGATGGTGGAGAGAGATAGATGAGCGGTGATGGTGGAGAGAGATAGATGAGCGGTGATGGTGGAGAGAGATAGATGAGCGGTGATGGTGGAGAGAGATAGATGAGCGGTGATGGTGGAGAGAGATAGATGAGTGGTGATGGTGGAGAGAGATAGATGAGTGGTGAAGGTGGAGAGAGATAGATGAGTGGTGATAGTGGAGAGAGATAGATGAGTGGTGATGGTGGAGAGAGATAGATGAGTGGTGAAGGTGGAGAGAGATAGATGAGTGGTGATAGTGGAGAGAGATAGATGAGTGGTGATGGTGGAGAGATAGATGAGTGGTGATGGTGGAGAGAGATAGATGAGTGGTGATGGTGGAGAGAGATAGATGAGCAGTGATGGTGGAGAGAGATAGATGAGTGGTGATGGTGGAGAGAGATAGATGAGCGGTGATGGTGGAGAGAGATAGATGAGTGGTGATGGTGGAGAGATAGATGAGTGGTGATGGTGGAGAGAGATAGATGAGTGGTGATGGTGGAGAGAGATAGATGAGCAGTGATGGTGGAGAGAGATAGATGAGTGGTGATGGTGGAGAGAGATAGATGAGTGGTGATGGTGGAGAGAGATAGATGAGCGGTGATGGTGGAGGGAGATAGATGAGCGGTGATGGTGGAGAGAGATAGATGAGTGGTGATGGTGGAGAGAGATAGATGAGTGGTGATGGTGGAGAGAGATAGATGAGTGGTGATGGTGGAGAGAGATAGATGAGCGGTGATGGTGGAGAGAGATAGATGAGCGGTGATGGTGGAGAGATAGATGAGTGGTGATGGTGGAGAGAGATAGATGAGCGGTGATGGTGGAGAGAGATAGATGAGCGGTGATGGTGGAGAGAGATAGATGATTGGTGATGGTGGAGAGAGATAGATGAGTGGTGATGGTGGAGAGAGATAGATGAGTGGTGATGGTGGAGAGAGATAGATGAGTGGTGATGGTGGAGAAAGATAGACGAGTGATGATGGTGGAGAGAGATAGATAAGCGGTGATGGTGGAGAGAGATAGATGAGTGGTGATGGTGGAGAGAGATAGATGAGTGGTGATGGTGGAGAGAGATAGATGAGCAGTGATGGTGGAGAGAGATAGATGAGTGGTGATGGTGGAGAGAGATAGATGAGCGGTGATGGTGGAGAGAGATAGATGAGCAGTGATGGTGGAGAGAGATAGATGAGTGGTGATGGTGGAGAGAGATAGATGAACAGTGATGGTGGAGAGAGATAGATGAGCGGTGATGGTGGAGAAAGATAGATGAGCGGTGATGGTGGAGAGAGATAGATGAACAGTGATGGTGGAGAGAGATAGATGAGTGGTGAAGGTGGAGAGAGATAGATGAGTGGTGATGGTGGAGAGAGATAGATGAGGAGTGATGGTGGAGAGAGATAGATGAGCGGTGATGGTGGAGAGAGATAGATGAGCGGTGATGGTGGAGAGAGGTGGAGGAGCGGTGATGGTGGAGAGAGATAGATGAGCGGTGATGGCGGAGAGAGATAGATGAGTGGTGATGGTGGAGAGAGATAGATGAGTGGTGATGGTGGAGAGAGATAGATGAGTGGTGATGGTGGAGATAGATAGATGAGCGGTGATGGTGGAGAGAGATAGATGAGTGGTGATGGTGGAGAGAGATAGATGAGTGGTGATGGTGGAGAGAGATAGATGAGCAGTGATGGTGAGAGAGATAGATGAGTGGTGATGGTGGAGAGAGATAGATGAGTGGTGATGGTGGAGAGAGATAGATGAACAGTGATGGTGGAGAGAGATAGATGAGCGGTGATGGTGGAGAGAGATAGATGAGTGGTGATGGTGGAGAGAGATAGATGAACAGTGATGGTGGAGAGAGATAGATGAGTGGTGAAGGTGGAGAGAGATAGATGAGTGGTGATGGTGGAGAGAGATAGATGAGCAGTGATGGTGGAGAGAGATAGATGAGTGGTGATGGTGGAGAGAGATAGATGAGGAGTGATGGTGGAGAGAGATAGATGAGCGGTGATGGTGGAGAGAGATAGATGAGCGGTGATGGTGGAGAGAGGTGGAGGAGCGGTGATGGTGGAGAGAGATAGATGAGCGGTGATGGCGGAGAGAGATAGATGAGTGGTGATGGTGGAGAGAGATAGATGAGCGGTGATGGTGGAGAGAGGTGGAGGAGCGGTGATGGTGGAGAGAGATAGATGAGTGGTGATGGTGGAGAGAGATAGATGAGTGGTGATGGTGGAGAGAGATAGATGAGTGGTGATGGTGGAGAGATAGATGAGCGGTGATGGTGGAGAGAGATAGATGAGTGGTGATGGTGGAGGGAGATAGATGAGCGGTGATGGTGGAGAGAGATAGATGAGCGGTGATGGTGGAGAGAGGTGAAGGAGCAGTGATGGTGGAGAGAGATAGATGAGCGGTGATGGTGGAGAGAGATAGATGAGCAGTGATGGTGGAGAGAGATAGATGAGCGGTGATGGTGGAGAGAGATAGATGAGCGGTGATGGTGGAGAGAGATAGATGAGCGGTGATGGTGGAGAGAGATAGATGAGCGGTGATGGTGGAGAGAGATAGATGAGCGGTGATGGTGGAGAGAGATAGATGAGCGGTGATGGTGGAGAGAGATAGATGAGTGGTGATGGTGGAGAGAGATAGATGAGCGGTGATGGTGGAGAGAGATAGATGAGTGGTGATGGTGGAGAGAGATAGATGAGTGGTGAAGGTGGAGAGAGATAGATGAGTGGTGATAGTGGAGAGAGATAGATGAGTGGTGATGGTGGAGAGAGATAGATGAGTGGTGAAGGTGGAGAGAGATAGATGAGTGGTGATAGTGGAGAGAGATAGATGAGTGGTGATGGTCGAGAGATAGATGAGTGGTGATGGTGGAGAGAGATAGATGAGTGGTGATGGTGGAGAGATAGATGAGTGGTGATGGTGGAGAAAGATAGATGAGTGGTGATGGTGGAGAGAGATAGATGAGCAGTGATGGTGGAGAGAGATAGATGAGTGGTGATGGTGGAGAGAGATAGATGAGTGGTGATGGTGGAGAGAGATAGATGAGCGGTGATGGTGGAGGGAGATAGATGAGCGGTGATGGTGGAGAGAGATAGATGAGTGGTGATGGTGGAGAGAGATAGATGAGTGGTGATGGTGGAGAGAGATAGATGAGTGGTGATGGTGGAGAGAGATAGATGAGTGGTGATGGTGGAGAGAGATAGATGAGTGGTGATGGTGGAGAGAGATAGATGAGTGGTGATGGTGGAGAGAGATAGATGAGCGGTGATGGTGGAGAGAGATAGATGAGCGGTGATGGTGGAGAGATAGATGAGTGGTGATGGTGGAGAGAGATAGATGAGCGGTGATGGTGGAGAGAGATAGATGAGCGGTGATGGTGGAGAGAGATAGATGATTGGTGATGGTGGAGAGAGATAGATGAGTGGTGATGGTGGAGAGAGATAGATGAGTGGTGATGGTGGAGAGAGATAGATGAGCGGTGATGGTGTAGAGAGATAGATGAGTGGTGATGGTGGAGAGAGATAGATGAGTGGTGATGGTGGAGAAAGATAGATGAGTGATGATGGTGGAGAGAGATAGATGAGCGGTGATGGTGGAGAGAGATAGATGAGCGGTGATGGTGGAAAGAGACAGATGAGCGGTGATGGTGGAGAGAGATAGATGAGTGGTGATGGCGGAGAGAGATAGATGAGTGGTGATGGTGGAGAGAGATAGATGAGTGGTGATGGTGGAGAGAGATAGATGAGTGGTGATGGTGGAGAGAGGTGGAGGAGTGGTGATGGTGAAGAGAGATAGATGAGCGGTGATGGTGGAGAGAGATAGATGAGCAGTGATGGTGGAGAGAGATAGATGAGCAGTGATGGTGGAGAGAGATAGATGAGTGGTGATGGTGGAGAGAGATAGATGAGCGGTGATGGTGGAGAGAGACAGATGAGCGGTGATGGTGGAGAGAGATAGATGAGTGGTGATGGTGGAGAGATAGATGAGCGGTGATGGTGGAGAGAGATAGATGAGTGGTGATGGTGGAGAGAGATAGAGGAGTGGTGATGGTGGAGAGAGATAGATGAGTGGTGATGGTGGAGAGAGATAGATGAGTGGTGATGGTGGAGAGATAGATGAGCGGTGATGGTGGAGAGAGATAGATGAGTGGTGATGGTGGAGGGAGATAGATGAGCGGTGATGGTGGAGAGAGATAGATGAGCGGTGATGGTGGAGAGAGATAGATGAGCGGTGATGGTGGAGAGAGATAGATGAGCGGTGATGGTGGAGAGAGATAGATGAGCGGTGATGGTGGAGAGAGATGGATGAGCAGTGATGGTGGAGAGAGATAGATGAGCGGTGATGGTGGAGAGAGATAGATGAGCGGTGATGGTGGAGAGAGATAGATGAGCGGTGATGGTGGAGAGAGATAGATGAGTGGTGATGGTGGAGAGAGATAGATGAGTGGTGATGGTGGAGAGAGATAGATGAGTGGTGATGGTGGAGAGAGATAGATGAGTGGTGATGGTGGAGAGAGATAGATGAGTGGTGAAGGTGGAGAGAGATAGATGAGTGGTGATAGTGGAGAGAGATAGATGAGTGGTGATGGTGGAGAGATAGATGAGTGGTGATGGTGGAGAGAGATAGATGAGTGGTGATGGTGGAGAGAGATAGATGAGCAGTGATGGTGGAGAGAGATAGATGAGTGGTGATGGTGGAGAGAGATAGATGAGCGGTGATGGTGGAGAGAGATAGATGAGTGGTGATGGTGGAGAGATAGATGAGTGGTGATGGTGGAGAGAGATAGATGAGTGGTGATGGTGGAGAGAGATAGATGAGCAGTGATGGTGGAGAGAGATAGATGAGTGGTGATGGTGGAGAGAGATAGATGAGTGGTGATGGTGGAGAGAGATAGATGAGCGGTGATGGTGGAGGGAGATAGATGAGCGGTGATGGTGGAGAGAGATAGATGAGCGGTGATGGTGGAGAGAGATAGATGAGCGGTGATGGTGGAGAGAGATAGATGAGCGGTGATGGTGGAGAGAGATAGATGAGTGGTGATGGTGGAGAGAGATAGATGAGTGGTGAAGGTGGAGAGAGATAGATGAGTGGTGATAGTGGAGAGAGATAGATGAGTGGTGATGGTGGAGAGAGATAGATGAGTGGTGAAGGTGGAGAGAGATAGATGAGTGGTGATAGTGGAGAGAGATAGATGAGTGGTGATGGTGGAGAGATAGATGAGTGGTGATGGTGGAGAGAGATAGATGAGTGGTGATGGTGGAGAGAGATAGATGAGCAGTGATGGTGGAGAGAGATAGATGAGTGGTGATGGTGGAGAGAGATAGATGAGTGGTGATGGTGGAGAGATAGATGAGTGGTGATGGTGGAGAGAGATAGATGAGTGGTGATGGTGGAGAGAGATAGATGAGCAGTGATGGTGGAGAGAGATAGATGAGTGGTGATGGTGGAGAGAGATAGATGAGCGGTGATGGTGGAGAGAGATAGATGAGCGGTGATGGTGGAGGGAGATAGATGAGTGGTGATGGTGGAGAGAGATAGATGAGTGGTGATGGTGGAGAGAGATAGATGAGCGGTGATGGTGGAGAGAGATAGATGAGCGGTGATGGTGGAGGGAGATAGATGAGTGGTGATGGTGGAGAGAGATAGATGAGTGGTGATGGTGGAGAGAGATAGATGAGCGGTGATGGTGGAGGGAGATAGATGAGTGGTGATGGTGGAGAGAGATAGATGAGTGGTGATGGTGGAGAGAGATAGATGAGCGGTGATGGTGGAGGGAGATAGATGAGCGGTGATGGTGGAGAGAGATAGATGAGTGGTGATGGTGGAGAGAGATAGATGAGTGGTGATGGTGGAGAGAGATAGATGAGCGGTGATGGTGGAGAGAGATAGATGAGCGGTGATGGTGGAGAGAGATAGATGATTGGTGATGGTGGAGAGAGATAGATGAGTGGTGATGGTGGAGAGAGATAGATGAGTGGTGATGGTGGAGAGAGATAGATGAGTGGTGATGGTGGAGAAAGATAGATGAGTGATGATGGTGGAGAGAGATAGATAAGCGGTGATGGTGGAGAGAGATAGATGAGTGGTGATGGTGGAGAGAGATAGATGAGTGGTGATGGTGGAGAGAGATAGATGAGCAGTGATGGTGGAGAGAGATAGATGAGTGGTGATGGTGGAGAGAGATAGATGAGCGGTGATGGTGGAGAGAGATAGATGAGCAGTGATGGTGGAGAGAGATAGATGAGTGGTGATGGTGGAGAGAGATAGATGAACAGTGATGGTGGAGAGAGATAGATGAGCGGTGATGGTGGAGAAAGATAGATGAGCGGTGATGGTGGAGAGAGATAGATGAACAGTGATGGTGGAGAGAGATAGATGAGTGGTGAAGGTGGAGAGAGATAGATGAGTGGTGATGGTGGAGAGAGATAGATGAGGAGTGATGGTGGAGAGAGATAGATGAGCGGTGATGGTGGAGAGAGATAGATGAGCGGTGATGGTGGAGAGAGGTGGAGGAGCGGTGATGGTGGAGAGAGATAGATGAGCGGTGATGGCGGAGAGAGATAGATGAGTGGTGATGGTGGAGAGAGATAGATGAGTGGTGATGGTGGAGAGAGATAGATGAGTGGTGATGGTGGAGAGAGATAGATGAGCAGTGATTGTGGAGAGAGATAGATGAGTGGTGATGGTGGAGAGAGATAGATGAGCGGTGATGGTGGAGAGAGATAGATGAGTGGTGATGGTGGAGAGAGATAGATGAGTGGTGATGGTGGAGAGAGATAGATGAACAGTGATGGTGGAGAGAGATAGATGAGCGGTGATGGTGGAGAGAGATAGATGAGTGGTGATGGTGGAGAGAGATAGATGAACAGTGATGGTGGAGAGAGATAGATGAGTGGTGAAGGTGGAGAGAGATAGATGAGTGGTGATGGTGGAGAGAGATAGATGAGCAGTGATGGTGGAGAGAGATAGATGAGTGGTGATGGTGGAGAGAGATAGATGAGGAGTGATGGTGGAGAGAGATAGATGAGCGGTGATGGTGGAGAGAGATAGATGAGCGGTGATGGTGGAGAGAGGTGGAGGAGCGGTGATGGTGGAGAGAGATAGATGAGCGGTGATGGCGGAGAGAGATAGATGAGTGGTGATGGTGGAGAGAGATAGATGAGCGGTGATGGTGGAGAGAGGTGGAGGAGCGGTGATGGTGGAGAGAGATAGATGAGTGGTGATGGTGGAGAGAGATAGATGAGTGGTGATGGTGGAGAGAGATAGATGAGTGGTGATGGTGGAGAGATAGATGAGCGGTGATGGTGGAGAGAGATAGATGAGTGGTGATGGTGGAGGGAGATAGATGAGCGGTGATGGTGGAGAGAGATAGATGAGCGGTGATGGTGGAGAGAGGTGAAGGAGCAGTGATGGTGGAGAGAGATAGATGAGCGGTGATGGTGGAGAGAGATAGATGAGCAGTGATGGTGGAGAGAGATAGATGAGCGGTGATGGTGGAGAGAGATAGATGAGCGGTGATGGTGGAGAGAGATAGATGAGCGGTGATGGTGGAGAGAGATAGATGAGCGGTGATGGTGGAGAGAGATAGATGAGCGGTGATGGTGGAGAGAGATAGATGAGCGGTGATGGTGGAGAGAGATAGATGAGTGGTGATGGTGGAGAGAGATAGATGAGCGGTGATGGTGGAGAGAGATAGATGAGTGGTGATGGTGGAGAGAGATAGATGAGTGGTGAAGGTGGAGAGAGATAGATGAGTGGTGATAGTGGAGAGAGATAGATGAGTGGTGATGGTGGAGAGAGATAGATGAGTGGTGAAGGTGGAGAGAGATAGATGAGTGGTGATAGTGGAGAGAGATAGATGAGTGGTGATGGTCGAGAGATAGATGAGTGGTGATGGTGGAGAGAGATAGATGAGTGGTGATGGTGGAGAGATAGATGAGTGGTGATGGTGGAGAAAGATAGATGAGTGGTGATGGTGGAGAGAGATAGATGAGCAGTGATGGTGGAGAGAGATAGATGAGTGGTGATGGTGGAGAGAGATAGATGAGTGGTGATGGTGGAGAGAGATAGATGAGCGGTGATGGTGGAGGGAGATAGATGAGCGGTGATGGTGGAGAGAGATAGATGAGTGGTGATGGTGGAGAGAGATAGATGAGTGGTGATGGTGGAGAGAGATAGATGAGTGGTGATGGTGGAGAGAGATAGATGAGTGGTGATGGTGGAGAGAGATAGATGAGTGGTGATGGTGGAGAGAGATAGATGAGTGGTGATGGTGGAGAGAGATAGATGAGCGGTGATGGTGGAGAGAGATAGATGAGCGGTGATGGTGGAGAGAGATAGATGAGTGGTGATGGTGGAGAGAGATAGATGAGCGGTGATGGTGGAGAGAGATAGATGAGCGGTGATGGTGGAGAGAGATAGATGATTGGTGATGGTGGAGAGAGATAGATGAGTGGTGATGGTGGAGAGAGATAGATGAGTGGTGATGGTGGAGAGAGATAGATGAGCGGTGATGGTGTAGAGAGATAGATGAGTGGTGATGGTGGAGAGAGATAGATGAGTGGTGATGGTGGAGAAAGATAGATGAGTGATGATGGTGGAGAGAGATAGATGAGCGGTGATGGTGGAGAGAGATAGATGAGTGGTGATGGTGGAGAGAGACAGATGAGTGGTGATGGTGGAGAGAGATAGATGAGCAGTGATGGTGGAGAGAGATAGATGAGTGGTGATGGTGGAGAGAGATAGATGAGCGGTGATGGTGGAGAGAGATAGATGAGTGGTGATGGTGGAGAGAGATAGATGAGTGGTGATGGTGGAGAAAGATAGATGAGTGATGATGGTGGAGAGAGATAGATGAGTGGTGATGGTGGAGAGAGATGGATGAGTGGTGATGGTGGAGAGAGATGGATGAGTGGTGATGGTGGAGAGAGATAGATGAGCAGTGATGGTGGAGAGAGATAGATGATTGGTGATGGTGGAGAGAGATAGATGAGTGGTGATGGTGGAGAAAGATAGATGAGTGATGATGGTGGAGAGAGATAGATGAGTGGTGATGGTGGAGAGAGATAGATGAGTGGTGATGGTGGAGAGAGATAGATGAGCGGTGATGGTGGAGAAAGATAGATGAGTGATGATGGTGGAGAGAGATAGATGAGTGGTGATGGTGGAGAAAGATAGATGAGTGGTGATGGTGGAGAGAGATAGATGAGCGGTGATGGTGGAGAGAGATAGATGAGTGGTGATGGTGGAGAGAGATAGATGAGTGGTGATGGTGGAGAGAGATAGATGAGCAGTGATGGTGGAGAGAGATAGATGAGTGGTGATGGTGGAGAGAGATAGATGAGCGGTGATGGTGGAGAGAGATAGATGAGTGGTGATGGTGGAGAGAGATAGATGAGTGGTGATGGTGGAGAAAGATAGATGAGTGATGATGGTGGAGAGAGATAGATGAGTGGTGATGGTGGAGAGAGATGGATGAGTGGTGATGGTGGAGAGAGATGGATGAGTGGTGATGGTGGAGAGAGATAGATGAGCAGTGATGGTGGAGAGAGATAGATGATTGGTGATGGTGGAGAGAGATAGATGAGTGGTGATGGTGGAGAAAGATAGATGAGTGATGATGGTGGAGAGAGATAGATGAGTGGTGATGGTGGAGAGAGATAGATGAGTGGTGATGGTGGAGAGAGATAGATGAGCGGTGATGGTGGAGAAAGATAGATGAGTGATGATGGTGGAGAGAGATAGATGAGTGGTGATGGTGGAGAGATATAGATGAGTGGTGATGGTGGAGAGATAGATGAGTGGTGATGGTGGAGAGAGATAGATGAGTGTTGATGGTGGAGAGATAGATGAGTGGTGATGGTGGAGAGAGATAGATGAGTGGTGATGGTGGAGAGAGATAGATGAGTGGTGATGGTGGAGAGAGATAGATGAGTGGTGATGGTGGAGAGAGATAGATGAGTGGTGATGGTGGAGAGAGATAGATGAGTGGTGATGGTGGAGAGAGGTGGAGGAGCGGTGATGGTGGAGAGAGATAGATGAGTGGTGATGGTGGAGAGAGATAGATGAGTGGTGATGGTGGAGAGAGGTGGAGGAGTGGTGATGGTGGAGAGAGATAGATGAGTGGTGATGGTGGAGAGAGATAGATGAGTGGTGATGGTGGAGAGAGATAGATGAGCGGTGATGGTGGAGAGAGATAGATGAGCGGTGATGGTGGAGAGAGATAGATGAGCGGTGATAGTGGAGAGAGATAGATGAGTGGTGATGGTGGAGAGAGATAAATGAGTGGTGATGGTGGAGAGAGATAGATGAGTGGTGATGGTGGAGAGAGATAGATGAGTGGTGATGGTGGAGAGAGATAGATGAGTGGTGATGGTGGAGAGAGATAGATGAGCAGTGATGTTGGAGAGAGATAGATGAGCGGTGATGGTGGAGAGAGATAGATGAGCGGTGATGGTGGAGAGAGATAGATGAGTGGTGATGGTGGAGAGAGATAGATGAGTGGTGATGGTGGAGAGAGATAGATGAGCAGTGATGTTGGAGAGAGATAGATGAGCGGTGATGGTGGAGAGAGATAGATGAGTGGTGAGGGTTGGGAGAGATAGATGAGTGGTGATGGTGGAGAGAGATAGATGAGCAGTGATGGTGGAGAGAGATAGATGAGTGGTGATGGTGGAGAGAGATAGATGAGTGGTGATGGTGGAGAGAGATAGATGAGCAGTGATGGTGGAGAGAGATAGATGAGTGGTGAGGGTTGGGAGAGATAGATGAGTGGTGATGGTGGAGAGAGATAGATGAGCAGTGATGGTGGAGAGAGATAGATGAGTGGTGAGGGTTGGGAGAGATAGATGAGTGGTGATGGTGGAGAGAGATAGATGAGCAGTGATGGTGGAGAGAGATAGATGAGCGGTGATGGTGGAGAGAGATAGATGAGTGGTGATGGTGGAGAGAGATAGATGAGCAGTGATGGTGGAGAGAGATAGATGAGTGGTGATGGTGGAGAGAGATAGATGAGTGGTGAAGGTGGAGAGAGATAGATGAGTGGTGATAGTGGAGAGAGATAGATGAGTGGTGATGGTGGAGAGAGATAGATGAGTGGTGAAGGTGTAGAGAGATAGATGAGTGGTGATGGTGGAGAGATAGATGAGTGGTGATGGTGGAGAGAGAAAGATGAGTGGTGATGGTGGAGAGATAGATGAGCAGTGATGGTGGAGAGAGATAGATGAGTGGTGATGGTGGAGAGAGATAGATGAGCGGTGATGGTGGAGAGAGATAGATGTGTGGTGATGGTGGAGAGAGATAGATGAGTGGTGATGGTGGAGAGAGATAGATGAGTGGTGATGGTGGAGAGATAGATGAGTGGTGATGGTGGAGAGAGATAGATGAGTGGTGATGGTGGAGAGAGATAGATGAGTGGTGATGGCGGAGAGATAGATGAGCGGTGATGGTGGAGAGAGATAGATGAGCGGTGATGGTGGAGAGAGATAGATGAGTGGTGATGGCGGAGAGATAGATGAGCGGTGATGGTGGAGAGAGATAGATGAGTGGTGATGGTGGAGAGAGATAGATGAGTGGTGATGGTGGAGAGAGATAGATGAGCGGTGATGGTGGAGAGAGATAGATGAGCGGTGATGGTGGAGAGAGATAGATGAGCGGTGATGGTGGAGAGAGATAGATGAGCGGTGATGGTGGAGAGAGATAGATGAGCGGTGATGGTGGAGAGAGATAGATGAGTGGTGATGGTGGAGAGAGATAGATGAGTGGTGATGGTGGAGAGAGATAGATGAGCGGTGATGGTGGAGGGAGATAGATGAGCGGTGATGGTGGAGAGAGATAGATGAGTGGTGATGGTGGAGAGAGATAGATGAGTGGTGATGGTGGAGAGAGATAGATGAGTGGTGATGGTGGAGAGATAGATGAGTGGTGATGGTGGAGAGAGATAGATGAGCGGTGATGGTGGAGAGAGATAGATGAGCGGTGATGGTGGAGATAGATAGATGAGCGGTGATGGTGGAGAGAGATAGATGAGTGGTGATGGTGGAGAGAGATAGATGAGCGGTGATGGTGGAGAGAGATAGATGAGTGGTGATGGTGGAGAGAGATAGATGAGTGGTGATGGTGGAGAGAGATAGATGAGCGGTGATGGTGGAGAGAGATAGATGAGCGGTGATGGTGGAGAGATAGATGAGTGGTGATGGTGGAGAGAGATAGATGAGCGGTGATGGTGGAGAGAGATAGATGAGCGGTGATGGTGGAGAGAGATAGATGAGCAGTGATGGTGGAGAGAGATAGATGATTGGTGATGGTGGAGAGAGATAGATGAGTGGTGATGGTGGAGAGAGGTGGAGGAGCAGTGATGGTGGAGAGAGATAGATGAGTGGTGATGGTGGAGAGAGATAGATGAGCAGTGATGGTGGAGAGAGATAGATGAGTGGTGATGGTGGAGAGAGATAGATGAGCGGTGATGGTGGAGAGAGATAGATGAGTGGTGATGGTGGAGAGAGATAGATGAACAGTGATGGTGGAGAGAGATAGATGAGTGGTGAAGGTGGAGAGAGATAGATGAGTGGTGATGGTGGAGAGAGATAGATGAGGAGTGATGGTGGAGAGAGATAGATGAGCGGTGATGGTGGAGAGAGATAGATGAGCGGTGATGGTGGAGAGAGGTGGAGGAGCGGTGATGGTGGAGAGAGATAGATGAGCGGTGATGGCGGAGAGAGATAGATGAGTGGTGATGGTGGAGAGAGATAGATGAGTGGTGATGGTGGAGAGAGATAGATGAGCAGTGATGGTGGAGAGATAGATGAGTGGTGATGGTGGAGAGAGATAGATGAGTGGTGATGGTGGAGAGAGATAGATGAACAGTGATGGTGGAGAGAGATAGATGAGCGGTGATGGTGGAGAGAGATAGATGAGTGGTGATGGTGGAGAGAGATAGATGAACAGTGATGGTGGAGAGAGATAGATGAGTGGTGAAGGTGGAGAGAGATAGATGAGTGGTGATGGTGGAGAGAGATAGATGAGCAGTGATGGTGGAGAGAGATAGATGAGTGGTGATGGTGGAGAGAGATAGATGAGTGGTGATGGTGGAGAGAGATAGATGAGTGGTGATGGTGGAGAGAGATAGATGAGTGGTGATGGTGGAGAGAGATAGATGAGCGGTGATGGTGGAGAGAGATAGATGAGCGGTGATGGTGGAGAGAGGTGGAGGAGCGGTGATGGTGGAGAGAGATAGATGAGCGGTGATGGTGGAGAGAGATAGATGAGCAGTGATGGTGGAGAGAGATAGATGAGCGGTGATGGTGGAGAGAGATAGATGAGCGGTGATGGTGGAGAGAGATAGATGAGCGGTGATGGTGGAGAGAGATAGATGAGCAGTGATGGTGGAGAGAGATAGATGAGCGGTGATGGTGGAGAGAGATAGATGAGCGGTGATGGTGGAATGAGATAGATGAGTGGTGATGGTGGAGAGAGATAGATGAACGGTGATGGTGGAGAGAGATAGATGAGTGGTGATGGTGGAGAGAGACAGATGAGCGGTGATGGTGGAGAGAGATAGATGAGTGGTGATGGCGGAGAGAGATAGATGAGTGGTGATGGTGGAGAGAGATAGATGAGTGGTGATGGTGGAGAGAGATAGATGAGTGGTGATGGTGGAGAGAGGTGGAGGAGTGGTGATGGTGAAGAGAGATAGATGAGCGGTGATGGTGGAGAGAGATAGATGAGCAGTGATGGTGGAGAGAGATAGATGAGCAGTGATGGTGGAGAGAGATAGATGAGTGGTGATGGTGGAGAGAGATAGATGAGCGGTGATGGTGGAGAGAGACAGATGAGCGGTGATGGTGGAGAGAGATAGATGAGTGGTGATGGTGGAGAGATAGATGAGCGGTGATGGTGGAGAGAGATAGATGAGTGGTGATGGTGGAGAGAGATAGAGGAGTGGTGATGGTGGAGAGAGATAGATGAGTGGTGATGGTGGAGGGAGATAGATAAGCAGTGATGGTGGAGAGAGATAGATGAGTGGTGATGGTGGAGAGAGATAGATGAGTGGTGATGGTGGAGAGAGATAGATGAGTGGTGATGGTGGAGAGAGATAGATGAGGAGTGATGGTGGAGAGAGATAGATGAGTGGTGATGGTGTAGAGAGATAGATGAGCAGTGATGGTGGAGAGAGATAGATGAGTGGTGATGGTGGAGAGAGATAGATGAGTGGTGATGGTGGAGAGAGATAGATGAACAGTGATGGTGGAGAGAGATAGATGAGCGGTGATGGTGGAGAGAGATTGATGAGTGGTGATGGTGGAGAGAGATAGATGAACAGTGATGGTGGAGAGAGAAAGATGAGCGGTGATGGTGGAGAGAGAAAGATGAGTGGTGATGGTGGAGAGATAGATGAGCAGTGATGGTGGAGAGAGATAGATGAGTGGTGATGGTGGAGAGAGATAGATGAGCGGTGATGGTGGAGAGAGATAGATGTGTGGTGATGGTGGAGAGAGATAGATGAGTGGTGATGGTGGAGAGAGATAGATGAGTGGTGATGGTGGAGAGATAGATGAGTGGTGATGGTGGAGAGAGATAGATGAGTGGTGATGGTGGAGAGAGATAGATGAGTGGTGATGGTGGAGAGATAGATGAGCGGTGATGGTGGAGAGAGATAGATGAGTAGTGATGGTGGAGAGAGATAGATGAGCAGTGATGGTGGAGAGAGATAGATGAGCGGTGATGGTGGAGAGAGATAGATGAGTGGTGATGGTGGAGAGAGATAGATGAGTGGTGATGGTGGAGAGAGATAGATGAGCGGTGATGGTGGAGGGAGATAGATGAGCGGTGATGGTGGAGAGAGATAGATGAGTGGTGATGGTGGAGAGAGATAGATGAGTGGTGATGGTGGAGAGAGATAGATGAGTGGTGATGGTGGAGAGATAGATGAGTGGTGATGGTGGAGAGAGATAGATGAGCGGTGATGGTGGAGAGAGATAGATGAGCGGTGATGGTGGAGAGAGATAGATGAGCGGTGATGGTGGAGAGAGATAGATGAGTGGTGATGGTGGAGAGAGATAGATGAGCGGTGATGGTGGAGAGAGATAGATGAGTGGTGATGGTGGAGAGAGATAGATGAGTGGTGATGGTGGAGAGAGATAGATGAGCGGTGATGGTGGAGAGAGATAGATGAGCGGTGATGGTGGAGAGATAGATGAGTGGTGATGGTGGAGAGAGATAGATGAGCGGTGATGGTGGAGAGAGATAGATGAGCGGTGATGGTGGAGAGAGATAGATGAGCAGTGATGGTGGAGAGAGATAGATGATTGGTGATGGTGGAGAGAGATAGATGAGTGGTGATGGTGGAGAGAGGTGGAGGAGCAGTGATGGTGGAGAGAGATACATGAGTGGTGATGGTGGAGAGAGATAGATGAGCAGTGATGGTGGAGAGAGATAGATGAGTGGTGATGGTGGAGAGAGATAGATGAACAGTGATGGTGGAGAGAGATAGATGAGCGGTGATGGTGGAGAGAGATAGATGAGTGGTGATGGTGGAGAGAGATAGATGAACAGTGATGGTGGAGAGAGATAGATGAGTGGTGAAGGTGGAGAGAGATAGATGAGTGGTGATGGTGGAGAGAGATAGATGAGGAGTGATGGTGGAGAGAGATAGATGAGCGGTGATGGTGGAGAGAGATAGATGAGCGGTGATGGTGGAGAGAGGTGGAGGAGCGGTGATGGTGGAGAGAGATAGATGAGCGGTGATGGTGGAGAGAGATAGATGAGTGGTGATGGTGGAGAGAGATAGATGAACAGTGATGGTGGAGAGAGATAGATGAGTGGTGAAGGTGGAGAGAGATAGATGAGTGGTGATGGTGGAGAGAGATAGATGAGGAGTGATGGTGGAGAGAGATAGATGAGCGGTGATGGTGGAGAGAGATAGATGAGTGGTGATGGTGGAGAGAGATAGATGAGTGGTGATGGTGGAGAGAGATAGATGAGCAGTGATGGTGGAGAGATAGATGAGTGGTGATGGTGGAGAGAGATAGATGAGTGGTGATGGTGGAGAGAGATAGATGAGCAGTGATGGTGGAGAGAGATAGATGAGCGGTGATTGTGGAGAGAGATAGATGAGCAGTGATGGTGGAGAGAGATAGATGAGCGGTGATGGTGGAGAGAGATAGATGAGCGGTGATGGTGGAGAGAGATAGATGAGCAGTGATGGTGGAGAGAGATAGATGAGCGGTGATGGTGGAATGAGATAGATGAGTGGTGATGGTGGAGAGAGATAGATGAGTGGTGATGGTGGAGAGAGACAGATGAGCGGTGATGGTGGAGAGAGATAGATGAGTGGTGATGGCGGAGAGAGATAGATGAGTGGTGATGGTGGAGAGAGATAGATGAGTGGTGATGGTGGAGAGAGATAGATGAGTGGTGATGGTGGAGAGAGGTGGAGGAGTGGTGATGGTGAAGAGAGATAGATGAGCGGTGATGGTGGAGAGAGATAGATGAGCAGTGATGGTGGAGAGAGATAGATGAGCAGTGATGGTGGAGAGAGATAGATGAGTGGTGATGGTGGAGAGAGATAGATGAGCGGTGATGGTGGAGAGAGACAGATGAGCGGTGATGGTGGAGAGAGATAGATGAGTGGTGATGGTGGAGAGATAGATGAGCGGTGATGGTGGAGAGAGATAGATGAGTGGTGATGGTGGAGAGAGATAGAGGAGTGGTGATGGTGGAGAGAGATAGATGAGTGGTGATGGTGGAGGGAGATAGATAAGCAGTGATGGTGGAGAGAGATAGATGAGTGGTGATGGTGGAGAGAGATAGATGAGTGGTGATGGTGGAGAGAGATAGATGAGTGGTGATGGTGGAGAGAGATAGATGAGGAGTGATGGTGGAGAGAGATAGATGAGTGGTGATGGTGTAGAGAGATAGATGAGCAGTGATGGTGGAGAGAGATAGATGAGTGGTGATGGTGGAGAGAGATAGATGAGTGGTGATGGTGGAGAGAGATAGATGAACAGTGATGGTGGAGAGAGATAGATGAGCGGTGATGGTGGAGAGAGATAGATGAGTGGTGATGGTGGAGAGAGATAGATGAACAGTGATGGTGGAGAGAGAAAGATGAGCGGTGATGGTGGAGAGAGATAGATGAGCAGTGATGGTGGAGAGAGATAGATGAGCGGTGATGGTGGAGAGAGATAGATGAGTGGTGATGGTGGAGAGAGATAGATGAACAGTGATGGTGGAGAGAGAAAGATGAGCGGTGATGGTGGAGAGAGAAAGATGAGTGGTGATGGTGGAGAGATAGATGAGCAGTGATGGTGGAGAGAGATAGATGAGTGGTGATGGTGGAGAGAGATAGATGAGCGGTGATGGTGGAGAGAGATAGATGTGTGGTGATGGTGGAGAGAGATAGATGAGTGGTGATGGTGGAGAGAGATAGATGAGTGGTGATGGTGGAGAGATAGATGAGTGGTGATGGTGGAGAGAGATAGATGAGTGGTGATGGTGGAGAGAGATAGATGAGTGGTGATGGTGGAGAGATAGATGAGCGGTGATGGTGGAGAGAGATAGATGAGTAGTGATGGTGGAGAGAGATAGATGAGCAGTGATGGTGGAGAGAGATAGATGAGCGGTGATGGTGGAGAGAGATAGATGAGTGGTGATGGTGGAGAGAGATAGATGAGTGGTGATGGTGGAGAGAGATAGATGAGCGGTGATGGTGGAGGGAGATAGATGAGCGGTGATGGTGGAGAGAGATAGATGAGTGGTGATGGTGGAGAGAGATAGATGAGTGGTGATGGTGGAGAGAGATAGATGAGTGGTGATGGTGGAGAGATAGATGAGTGGTGATGGTGGAGAGAGATAGATGAGCGGTGATGGTGGAGAGAGATAGATGAGCGGTGATGGTGGAGAGAGATAGATGAGCGGTGATGGTGGAGAGAGATAGATGAGTGCTGATGGTGGAGAGAGATAGATGAGCGGTGATGGTGGAGAGAGATAGATGAGTGGTGATGGTGGAGAGAGATAGATGAGTGGTGATGGTGGAGAGAGATAGATGAGCGGTGATGGTGGAGAGAGATAGATGAGCGGTGATGGTGGAGAGATAGATGAGTGGTGATGGTGGAGAGAGATAGATGAGCGGTGATGGTGGAGAGAGATAGATGAGCGGTGATGGTGGAGAGAGATAGATGAGCAGTGATGGTGGAGAGAGATAGATGATTGTTGATGGTGGAGAGAGATAGATGAGTGGTGATGGTGGAGAGAGGTGGAGGAGCAGTGATGGTGGAGAGAGATAGATGAGTGGTGATGGTGGAGAGAGATAGATGAGCAGTGATGGTGGAGAGAGATAGATGAGTGGTGATGGTGGAGAGAGATAGATGAACAGTGATGGTGGAGAGAGATAGATGAGCGGTGATGGTGGAGAGAGATAGATGAGTGGTGATGGTGGAGAGAGATAGATGAACAGTGATGGTGGAGAGAGATAGATGAGTGGTGAAGGTGGAGAGAGATAGATGAGTGGTGATGGTGGAGAGAGATAGATGAGGAGTGATGGTGGAGAGAGATAGATGAGCGGTGATGGTGGAGAGAGATAGATGAGCGGTGATGGTGGAGAGAGGTGGAGGAGCGGTGATGGTGGAGAGAGATAGATGAGCGGTGATGGCGGAGAGAGATAGATGAGTGGTGATGGTGGAGAGAGATAGATGAGTGGTGATGGTGGAGAGAGATAGATGAGTGGTGATGGTGGAGAGAGGTGGAGGAGCGGTGATGGTGGAGAGAGATAGATGAGCGGTGATGGTGGAGAGAGGTGGAGGAGCGGTGATGGTGGAGAGAGATAGATGAGCGGTGATGGCGGAGAGAGATAGATGAGTGGTGATGGTGGAGAGAGATAGATGAGCGGTGATGGTGGAGAGAGATAGATGAGCGGTGATGGTGGAGAGAGGTGGAGGAGCGGTGATGGTGGAGAGAGATAGATGAGCGGTGATGGCGGAGAGAGATAGATGAGTGGTGATGGTGGAGAGAGATAGATGAGCAGTGATGGTGGAGAGATAGATGAGTGGTGATGGTGGAGAGAGATAGATGAGTGGTGATGGTGGAGAGAGATAGATGAACAGTGATGGTGGAGAGAGATAGATGAGCGGTGATGGTGGAGAGAGATAGATGAGTGGTGATGGTGGAGAGAGATAGATGAACAGTGATGGTGGAGAGAGATAGATGAGTGGTGAAGGTGGAGAGAGATAGATGAGTGGTGATGGTGGAGAGAGATAGATGAGCAGTGATGGTGGAGAGAGATAGATGAGTGGTGATGGTGGAGAGAGATAGATGAGGAGTGATGGTGGAGAGAGATAGATGAGCGGTGATGGTGGAGAGAGATAGATGAGCGGTGATGGTGGAGAGAGGTGGAGGAGCGGTGATGGTGGAGAGAGATAGATGAGCGGTGATGGTGGAGAGAGATAGATGAGCAGTGATGGTGGAGAGAGATAGATGAGCAGTGATGGTGGAGAGAGATAGATGAGCGGTGATGGTGGAGAGAGATAGATGAGCGGTGATGGTGGAGAGAGATAGATGAGCAGTGATGGTGGAGAGAGATAGATGAGCGGTGATGGTGGAGAGAGATAGATGAGCGGTGATGGTGGAATGAGATAGATGAGTGGTGATGGTGGAGAGAGATAGATGAGCGGTGATGGTGGAGAGAGATAGATGAGTGGTGATGGTGGAGAGAGATAGATGAGTGGTGATGGTGGAGAGAGACAGATGAGCGGTGATGGTGGAGAGAGATAGATGAGTGGTGATGGTGGAGAGAGACAGATGAGCGGTGATGGTGGAGAGAGATAGATGAGTGGTGATGGCGGAGAGAGATAGATGAGTGGTGATGGTGGAGAGAGATAGATGAGTGGTGATGGTGGAGAGAGATAGATGAGTGGTGATGGTGGAGAGAGGTGGAGGAGTGGTGATGGTGAAGAGAGATAGATGAGCGGTGATGGTGGAGAGAGATAGATGAGCAGTGATGGTGGAGAGAGATAGATGAGCAGTGATGGTGGAGAGAGATAGATGAGTGGTGATGGTGGAGAGAGATAGATGAGCGGTGATGGTGGAGAGAGACAGATGAGCGGTGATGGTGGAGAGAGATAGATGAGTGGTGATGGTGGAGAGATAGATGAGCGGTGATGGTGGAGAGAGATAGATGAGTGGTGATGGTGGAGAGAGATAGAGGAGTGGTGATGGTGGAGAGAGATAGATGAGTGGTGATGGTGGAGGGAGATAGATAAGCAGTGATGGTGGAGAGAGATAGATGAGTGGTGATGGTGGAGAGAGATAGATGAGTGGTGATGGTGGAGAGAGATAGATGAGTGGTGATGGTGGAGAGAGATAGATGAGGAGTGATGGTGGAGAGAGATAGATGAGTGGTGATGGTGTAGAGAGATAGATGAGCAGTGATGGTGGAGAGAGATAGATGAGTGGTGATGGTGGAGAGAGATAGATGAGTGGTGATGGTGGAGAGAGATAGATGAGCGGTGATGGTGGAGAGAGATAGATGAGCAGTGATGGTGGAGAGAGATAGATGAGTGGTGATGGTGGAGAGAGATAGATGAGTGGTGATGGTGGAGAGAGATAGATGAGCGGTGATGGTGGAGAGAGATAGATGAGCAGTGATGGTGGAGAGAGATAGATGAGTGGTGATGGTGGAGAGAGATAGATGAGCGGTGATGGTGGAGAGAGATAGATGAGTGGTGATGGTGGAGAGAGATAGATGAACAGTGATGGTGGAGAGAGAAAGATGAGCGGTGATGGTGGAGAGAGATAGATGAGTGGTGATGGTGGAGAGAGATAGATGAGCAGTGATGGTGGAGAGAGATAGATGAGTGGTGATGGTGGAGAGAGATAGATGAGTGGTGATGGTGGAGAGAGATAGATGAGCGGTGATGGTGGAGAGAGATAGATGAGCGGTGATGGTGGAGAGAGATAGATGAGTGGTGATGGTGGAGAGAGATAGATGAGTGGTGATGGTGGAGAGAGATAGATGAGTGGTGATGGTGGAGAGAGATAGATGAGCGGTGATGTTGGAGAGAGGTAGATGAGCGGTGATGGTGGAGAGAGATAGATGAGCGGTGATGGTGGAGAGAGATAGATGAGTGGTGATGGTGGAGAGAGATAGATGAGGGGTGATGGTGGAGAGAGATAGATGAGCGGTGATGGTTGGGAGAGATAGATGAGCGGTGATGGTGGAGAGATAGATGAGTGGTGATGGTGGAGAGAGATAGATGAGCAGTGATGGTGGAGAGAGATAGATGAGCGGTGATGGTGGAGAGAGATAGATGAGCGGTGATGGTGGAGAGAGATAGATGAGCGGTGATGGTGGAGAGAGATAGATGAGCGGTGATGGTGGAGGGAGATAGATAAGCAGTGATGGTGGAGAGAGATAGATGAGCGGTGATGGTGGAGAGAGATAGATGAGTGGTGATGGTGGAGAGAGATAGATGAGTGGTGATGGTGGAGAGAGATAGATGAGCAGTGATGGTGGAGAGAGATAGATGAGCGGTGATGGTGGAGAGAGATAGATGAGTGGTGATGGTGGAGAGAGGTAGATGAGTGGTGATGGTGGAGAGAGATAGATGAGTGGTGATAGTGGAGAGAGATAGATGAGTGGTGATGGTGGAGAGAGATAGATGAGTGGTGATGGTGGAGGGAGATAGATGAGCGGTGATGGTGGAGAGAGATAGATGAGTGGTGATGGTGGAGAGAGATAGATGAGCGGTGATGGTGGGGAGAGATAGATGAGCGGTGATGGTGGAGAGAGATAGATGAGTGGTGATGGTGGAGGGAGATAGATGAGCGTTGATGGTGGAGAGAGATAGATGAGCAGTGATGGTGGAGAGAGATAGATGAGTGGTGATGGTGGAGAGAGATAGATGAGCGGTGATGGTGGAGAGAGATAGATGAGTGGTGATGGTGGAGGGAGATAGATGAGCGGTGATGGTGGAGAGAGATAGATGAGTGGTGATGGTGGAGAGAGATAGATGAGTGGTGATTGTGGAGAGAGATAGATGAGTGGTGATGGTGGAGGGAGATAGATGAGCGGTGATGGTGGAGAGAGATAGATGAGCGGTGATGGTGGAGAGAGATAGATGAGTGGTGATGGTGGAGAGAGATAGATGAGTGGTGATGGTGGAGAGAGGTGGAGGAGCAGTGATGGTGGAGAGAGATAGATGAGCGGTGATGGTGGAGAGAGATAGATGAGCGGTGATGGTGGAGAGAGATAGATGAGTGGTGATGGTGGAGAGAGATAGATGAGTGGTGATGGTGGAGAGAGGTGGAGGAGCAGTGATGGTGGAGAGAGATAGATGAGCGGTGATGGTGGAGAGAGATAGATGAGTGGTGATGGTGGAGAGAGATGGATGAGTGGTGATGGTGGAGAGAGATAGATGAGTGGTGATGGTGGAGAGAGATAGATGAGTGGTGATGGTGGAGAGAGATAGATGAGCGGTGACAGTGGAGAGAGATAGATGAGCGGTGATGGTGGAGAGAGATAGATGAGCGGTGATGGTGGAGAGAGATAGATGAGCGGTGACGGTGGAGAGAGATAGATGAGTGGTGATGGTGGAGAGAGATAGATGAGCAGTGATGGTGGAGAGAGATAGATGAGTGGTGATGGTGGAGAGAGATAGATGAGTGGTGATGGTGGAGAGAGATAGATGAGTGGTGATGGTGTAGAGAGATAGATGAGTGGTGATGGTGGAGAGAGATAGATGAGCGGTGATGGTGGAGAGAGATAGATGAGTGGTGATGGTGGAGAGAGATAGATGAGCGGTGACGGTGGAGAGAGATAGATGAGTGGTGATGGTGGAGAGAGATAGATGAACAGTGATGGTGGAGAGAGATAGATGAGTGGTGATGGTGGAGAGAGATAGATGAGTGGTGATGGTGGAGAGAGATAGATGAGCGGTGATGGTGGAGAGAGATAGATGAGTGGTGATGGTGGAGAGAGATAGATGAGTGGTGATGGTGGAGAGAGATAGATGAGTGGTGATGGTGGAGAGAGATAGATGAGCGGTGATGGTGGAGGGAGATAGATGAGCGGTGATGGTGGAGGGAGATAGATGAGCGGTGATGGTGGAGAGAGACAGATGAGCAGTGATGGTGGAGAGAGACAGATGAGGAGTGATGGTGGAGAGAGATAGATGAGTGGTGATGGTGGAGAGAGATAGATGAGCGGTGATGGTGGAGAGAGATAGATGAGTGGTGATGGTGGAGAAAGATAGATGAGTGATGATGGTGGAGAGAGATAGATGAGTGGTGATGGTGGAGAGAGATAGATGAGCGGTGATGGTGGAGAGAGATAGATGAGCGGTGATGGTGGAGGGAGATAGATGAGCGGTGATGGTGGAGAGAGATAGATGAGTGGTGATGGTGGAGAGAGATAGATGAGCGGTGATGGTGGAGAGAGATAGATGAGCGGTGATGGTGGAGAGAGATAGATGAGTGGTGATGGTGGAGAGAGATAGATGAGGAGTGATGGTGGAGAGAGATAGATGAGTGGTGATGGTGGAGAGAGATAGATGAGCGGTGATGGTGGAGAGAGATAGATGAGCGGTGATGGTGGAGAGAGATAGATGAGCGGTGATGGTGGAGAGATAGATGAGCGGTGATGGTGGAGAGAGATAGATGAGTGGTGATGGTGGAGAGAGATAGATGAGCGGTGATGGTGGAGAGAGATAGATGAGTGGTGATGGTGGAGAGAGATAGATGAGTGGTGATGGTGGAGAGAGATAGATGAGGAGTGATGGTGGAGAGATATAGATGAGTGGTGATGGTGGAGAGAGATAGATGAGTGGTGATGGTGGAGAGAGATAGATGAGCGGTGATGGTGGAGGGAGATAGATGAGCGGTGATGGTGGAGAGAGATAGATGAGTGGTGATGGTGGAGAGAGATAGATGAGCGGTGATGGTGGAGAGAGATAGATGAGCGGTGATGGTGGAGGGAGATAGATGAGCGGTGATGGTGGAGAGAGATAGATGAGTGGTGATGGTGGAGAGAGATAGATGAGCGGTGATGGTGGAGAGAGATAGATGAGTGGTGATGGTGGAGAGAGATAGATGAGTGGTGATGGTGGAGAGAGATAGATGAGGAGTGATGGTGGAGAGATATAGATGAGTGGTGATGGTGGAGAGAGATAGATGAGTGGTGATGGTGGAGAGAGATAGATGAGTGGTGATGGTGGAGAGAGATAGATGAGTGGTGATGGTGGAGAGAGATAGATGAGTGGTGATGGTGGAGAGAGATAGATGAGCGGTGATGGTGGAGAGAGATAGATGAGTGGTGATGGTGGAGGGAGATAGATGAGCGGTGATGGTGGAGAGAGGTAGATGAGTGGTGATGGTGGAGAGAGATAGATGAGCAGTGATGGTGGAGAGAGATAGATGAGCGGTGATGGTGGAGAGAGATAGATGAGTGGTGATGGTGGAGAGAGATAGATGAGTGGTGATGGTGGAGAGAGATAGATGAGCGGTGATGGTGGAGAGAGATAGATGAGTGGTGATGGTGGAGAGAGATAGATGAGGAGTGATGGTGGAGAGATATAGATGAGTGGTGATGGTGGAGAGAGATAGATGAGTGGTGATGGTGGAGAGATATAGATGAGCGGTGATGGTGGAGAGAGATAGATGAGTGGTGATGGTGGAGAGAGATAGATGAGCGGTGATGGTGGAGAGAGATAGATGAGCGGTGATGGTGGAGAGAGATAGATGAGTGGTGATGGTGGAGAGAGATAGATGAGCGGTGATGGTGGAGAGAGATAGATGAGTGGTGATGGTGGAGAGAGGTAGATGAGTGGTGATGGTGGAGAGAGATAGATGAGCGGTGATGGTGGAGAGAGATAGATGAGAAGTGATGGTGGAGAGAGATAGATGAGTGGTGATGGTGGAGAGAGGTAGATGAGTGGTGATGGTGGAGAGAGATAGATGAGTGGTGATGGTGGAGAGAGATAGATGAATGGTGATGGTGGAGAGAGATAGATGAGCAGTGATTGTGGAGAGAGATAGATGAGCGGTGATGGTGGAGAGAGATAGATGAGCGGTGATGGTGGAGAGAGATAGATGAGGAGTGATGGTGGAGAGAGATAGATGAGTGGTGATGGTGGAGAGAGATAGATGAGCGGTGATGGTGGAGAGAGATAGATGAGTGGTGATGGTGGAGAGAGATAGATGAGTGGTGATGGTGGAGAGAGATAGATGAGTGGTGATGGTGGAGAGAGATAGATGAGCAGTGATGGTGGAGAGAGATAGATGAGCAGTGATGGTGGAGAGAGATAGATGAGTGGTGATGGTGGAGAGAGATAGATGAGTGGTGATGGTGGAGAGAGATAGATGAGTGGTGATGGTGGAGAGAGATAGATGAGTGGTGATGGTGGAGAGAGATAGATGAGTGGTGATGGTGGAGAGAGATAGATGAGTGGTGATGGTGGAGAGAGATAGATGAGTGGTGATGGTGGAGAGAGATAGATGAGCGGTGATGGTGGAGAGAGATAGATGAGCGGTGATGGTGGAGAGAGATAGATGAGCAGTGATGGTGGAGAGAGATAGATGAGTGGTGATGGTGGAGAGAGATAGATGAGTGGTGATGGTGGAGAGAGATAGATGAGCGGTGATGGTGGAGAGAGATAGATGAGCGGTGATGGTGGAGAGAGATAGATGAGCAGTGATGGTGGAGAGAGATAGATGAGTGGTGAAGGTGGAGAGAGATAGATGAGTGGTGATAGTGGAGAGAGATAGATGAGTGGTGATGGTGGAGAGAGATAGATGAGCGGTGATGGTGGAGAGAGATAGATGAGCGGTGATGGTGGAGAAAGATAGATGAGTGGTGATGGTGGAGAGAGATAGATGAGTGGTGATGGTGGAGAGAGATAGATGAGCGGTGATGGTGGAGAGAGATAGATGAGTGGTGATGGTGGAGAGATAGATGAGTGGTGATGGTGGAGAGAGATAGATGAGTGGTGATGGTGGAGAGAGATAGATGAGTGGTGATGGTGGAGAGAGATAGATGAGCGGTGATGGTGGAGAGAGATAGATGAGTGGTGATGGTGGAGAGAGATAGATGAGCGGTGATGGTGGAGAGAGATAGATGAGTGGTGATGGTGGAGAGAGATAGATGAGCGGTGATGGTGGAGAGAGATAGATGAGTGGTGATGGTGGAGAGAGATAGATGAGCGGTGATGGTGGAGAGAGATAGATGAGTGGTGATGGTGGAGAGAGATAGATGAGTGGTGATGGTGGAGAGAGATAGATGAGTGGTGAAGGTGGAGAGAGATAGATGAGTGGTGATGGTGGAGAGAGATAGATGAGGAGTGATGGTGGAGAGAGATAGATGAGCGGTGATGGTGGAGAGAGATAGATGAGCGGTGATGGTGGAGAGAGGTGGAGGAGCGGTGATGGTGGAGAGAGATAGATGAGCGGTGATGGCGGAGAGAGATAGATGAGTGGTGATGGTGGAGAGAGATAGATGAGTGGTGATGGTGGAGAGAGATAGATGAGTGGTGATGGTGGAGAGAGATAGATGAGCAGTGATGGTGGAGAGAGATAGATGAGTGGTGATGGTGGAGAGAGATAGATGAGTGGTGATGGTGGAGAGAGATAGATGAACAGTGATGGTGGAGAGAGATAGATGAGCGGTGATGGTGGAGAGAGATAGATGAGTGGTGATGGTGGAGAGAGATAGATGAGCAGTGATGGTGGAGAGAGATAGATGAGTGGTGATGGTGGAGAGAGATAGATGAGGAGTGATGGTGGAGAGAGATAGATGAGCGGTGATGGTGGAGAGAGATAGATGAGCGGTGATGGTGGAGAGAGGTGGAGGAGCGGTGATGGTGGAGAGAGATAGATGAGCGGTGATGGTGGAGAGAGATAGATGAGCAGTGATGGTGGAGAGAGATAGATGAGCGGTGATGGTGGAGAGAGATAGATGAGCGGTGATGGTGGAGAGAGATAGATGAGCGGTGATGGTGGAGAGAGATAGATGAGCAGTGATGGTGGAGAGAGATAGATGAGCGGTGATGGTGCAGAGAGATAGATGAGCGGTGATGGTGGAATGAGATAGATGAGTGGTGATGGTGGAGAGAGATAGATGAGCGGTGATGGTGGAGAGAGATAGATGAGTGGTGATGGTGGAGAGAGATAGATGAGCGGTGATGGTGGAGAGAGATAGATGAGTGGTGATGGTGGAGAGAGATAGATGAGCAGTGATGGTGAAGAGAGATAGATGAGCGGTGATGGTGGAATGAGATAGATGAGTGGTGATGGTGGAGAGAGATAGATGAGCGGTGATGGTGGAGAGAGATAGATGAGTGGTGATGGTGGAGAGAGATAGATGAGCGGTGATGGTGGAGAGAGATAGATGAGTGGTGATGGCGGATAGAGATAGATGAGTGGTGATGGTGGAGAGAGATAGATGAGTGGTGATGGTGGAATGAGATAGATGAGTGGTGATGGTGGAGAGAGATAGATGAGCGGTGATGGTGGAATGAGATAGATGAGTGGTGATGGTGGAGAGAGATAGATGAGCGGTGATGGTGGAGAGAGATAGATGAGTGGTGATGGTGGAGAGAGATAGATGAGCGGTGATGGTGGAGAGAGATAGATGAGTGGTGATGGCGGAGAGAGATAGATGAGTGGTGATGGTGGAGAGAGATAGATGAGCAGTGATTGTGGAGAGATATAGATGAGCGGTGATGGTGGAGAGAGATAGATGAGTGGTGATGGTGGAGAGAGATAGATGAGTGGTGATGGTGGAGAGAGATAGATGAGCGGTGATGGTGGAGAGAGATAGATGAGCGGTGATGGTGGAGAGAGATAGATGAGTGGTGATGGTGGAGAGAGATAGATGAGTGGTGATGGTGGAGAGAGGTGGAGGAGTGGTGATGGTGAAGAGAGATAGATGAGCGGTGATGGTGGAGAAAGATAGATGAGCAGTGATGGTGGAGAGAGATAGATGAGCAGTGATGGTGGAGAGAGATAGATGAGTTGTGATGGTGGAGAGAGATAGATGAGCGGTGATGGTGGAGAGAGACAGATGAGCGGTGATGGTGGAGAGAGATAGATGAGTGGTGATGGTGGAGAGAGATAGAGGAGTGGTGATGGTGGAGAGAGATAGATGAGTGGTGATGGTGGAGAGAGACAGATGAGTGGTGATGGTGGAGAGATAGATGAGCGGTGATGGTGGAGAGAGATAGATGAGTGGTGATGGTGGAGAGAGATAGAGGAGTGGTGATGGTGGAGAGAGATAGATGAGTGGTGATGGTGGAGGGAGATAGATAAGCAGTGATGGTGGAGAGAGATAGATGAGTGGTGATGGTGGAGAGAGATAGATGAGTGGTGATGGTGGAGAGAGATAGATGAGTGGTGATGGTGGAGAGAGATAGATGAGGAGTGATGGTGGAGAGAGATAGATGAGTGGTGATGGTGTAGAGAGATAGATGAGCAGTGATGGTGGAGAGAGATAGATGAGTGGTGATGGTGGAGAGAGATAGATGAGTGGTGATGGTGGAGAGAGATAGATGAACAGTGATGGTGGAGAGAGATAGATGAGCGGTGATGGTGGAGAGAGATAGATGAGTGGTGATGGTGGAGAGAGATAGATGAACAGTGATGGTGGAGAGAGATAGATGAGCGGTGATGGTGGAGAGAGATAGATGAGTGGTGATGGTGGAGAGAGATAGATGAGCAGTGATGGTGGAGAGAGATAGATGAGTGGTGATGGTGGAGAGAGATAGATGAGTGGTGATGGTGGAGAGAGATAGATGAGCGGTGATGGTGGAGAGAGATAGATGAGTGGTGATGGTGGAGAGAGATAGATGAGGAGTGATGGTGGAGAGAGATAGATGAGTGGTGATGGTGGAGAGAGATAGATGAGTGGTGATGGTGGAGAGAGATAGATGAGTGGTGATGGTGGAGAGAGATAGATGAGCGGTGATGGTGGAGAGAGATAGATGAGTGGTGATGGTGGAGAGAGATAGATGAGTGGTGATGGTGGAGAGAGATAGATGAGTGGTGATGGTGGAGAGAGATAGATGAGTGGTGATGGTGGAGAGAGATAGATGAGTGGTGATGGTGGAGAGAGATAGATGAGCGGTGATGTTGGAGAGAGGTGGAGGAGCAGTGATTGTGGAGAGAAATAGATGAGCGGTGATGGTGGAGAGAGATAGATGAGTGGTGATGGTGGAGAGAGATAGATGAGCGGTAATGGTGGAGAGAGATAGATGAGTGGTGATGGTGGAGAGAGATAGATGAACAGTGATGGTGGAGAGAGATAGATGAGCGGTGATGGTGGAGAGAGATAGATGAGTGGTGATGGTGGAGAGAGATAGATGAGCAGTGATGGTGGAGAGAGATAGATGAGTGGTGATGGTGGAGAGAGATAGATGAGTGGTGATGGTGGAGAGAGATAGATGAGCGGTGATGGTGGAGAGAGATAGATGAGTGGTGATGGTGGAGAGAGATAGATGAGTGGTGATGGTGGAGAGAGATAGATGAGTGGTGATGGTGGAGAGAGATAGATGAGCGGTGATGTTGGAGAGAGGTAGATGAGCGGTGATGGTGGAGAGAGATAGATGAGCGGTGATGGTGGAGAGAGATAGATGAGTGGTGATGGTGGAGAGAGATAGATGAGCGGTGATGGTGGAGAGAGATAGATGAGCGGTGATGGTGGGGAGAGATAGATGAGCGGTGATGGTGGAGAGATAGATGAGTGGTGATGGTGGAGAGAGATAGATGAGCAGTGATGGTGGAGAGAGATAGATGAGCGGTGATGGTGGAGAGAGATAGATGAGCGGTGATGGTGGAGAGAGATAGATGAGCGGTGATGGTGGAGAGAGATAGATGAGCGGTGATGGTGGAGGGAGATAGATAAGCAGTGATGGTGGAGAGAGATAGATGAGCGGTGATGGTGGAGAGAGATAGATGAGTGGTGATGGTGGAGAGAGATAGATGAGTGGTGATGGTGGAGAGAGATAGATGAGCAGTGATGGTGGAGAGAGATAGATGAGCGGTGATGGTGGAGAGAGATAGATGAGTGGTGATGGTGGAGAGAGATAGATGAGCAGTGATGGTGGAGAGAGATAGATGAGTGGTGATGGTGGAGAGAGATAGATGAGTGGTGATGGTGGAGAGAGATAGATGAGTGGTGATGGTGGAGAGAGATAGATGAGTGGTGATGGTGGAGAGAGATAGATGAGCGGTGATGTTGGAGAGAGGTAGATGAGCGGTGATGGTGGAGAGAGATAGATGAGCGGTGATGGTGGAGAGAGATAGATGAGTGGTGATGGTGGAGAGAGATAGATGAGCGGTGATGGTGGAGAGAGATAGATGAGCGGTGATGGTGGGGAGAGATAGATGAGCGGTGATGGTGGAGAGATAGATGAGTGGTGATGGTGGAGAGAGATAGATGAGCAGTGATGGTGGAGAGAGATAGATGAGCGGTGATGGTGGAGAGAGATAGATGAGCGGTGATGGTGGAGAGAGATAGATGAGCGGTGATGGTGGAGAGAGATAGATGAGCGGTGATGGTGGAGGGAGATAGATAAGCAGTGATGGTGGAGAGAGATAGATGAGCGGTGATGGTGGAGAGAGATAGATGAGTGGTGATGGTGGAGAGAGATAGATGAGTGGTGATGGTGGAGAGAGATAGATGAGCAGTGATGGTGGAGAGAGATAGATGAGCGGTGATGGTGGAGAGAGATAGATGAGTGGTGATGGTGGAGAGAGGTAGATGAGTGGTGATGGTGGAGAGAGATAGATGAGTGGTGATAGTGGAGAGAGATAGATGAGTGGTGATGGTGGAGAGAGATAGATGAGTGGTGATGGTGGAGGGAGATAGATGAGCGGTGATGGTGGAGAGAGATAGATGAGTGGTGATGGTGGAGAGAGATAGATGAGCGGTGATGGTGGGGAGAGATAGATGAGCGGTGATGGTGGAGAGAGATAGATGAGTGGTGATGGTGGAGGGAGATAGATGAGTGGTGATGGTGGAGAGAGATAGATGAGCAGTGATGGTGGAGAGAGATAGATGAGTGGTGATGGTGGAGAGAGATAGATGAGCGGTGATGGTGGAGAGAGATAGATGAGTGGTGATGGTGGAGGGAGATAGATGAGCGGTGATGGTGGAGAGAGATAGATGAGTGGTGATGGTGGAGAGAGATAGATGAGTGGTGATTGTGGAGAGAGATAGATGAGTGGTGATGGTGGAGGGAGATAGATGAGCGGTGATGGTGGAGAGAGATAGATGAGCGGTGATGGTGGAGAGAGATAGATGAGTGGTGATGGTGGAGAGAGATAGATGAGTGGTGATGGTGGAGAGAGGTGGAGGAGCAGTGATGGTGGAGAGAGATAGATGAGCGGTGATGGTGGAGAGAGATAGATGAGCGGTGATGGTGGAGAGAGATAGATGAGTGGTGATGGTGGAGAGAGATAGATGAGTGGTGATGGTGGAGAGAGGTGGAGGAGCAGTGATGGTGGAGAGAGATAGATGAGCGGTGATGGTGGAGAGAGATAGATGAGTGGTGATGGTGGAGAGAGATGGATGAGTGGTGATGGTGGAGAGAGATAGATGAGTGGTGATGGTGGAGAGAGATAGATGAGTGGTGATGGTGGAGAGAGATAGATGAGCGGTGACGGTGGAGAGAGATAGATGAGCGGTGATGGTGGAGAGAGATAGATGAGCAGTGATGGTGGAGAGAGATAGATGAGCGGTGACGGTGGAGAGAGATAGATGAGTGGTGATGGTGGAGAGAGATAGATGAGCAGTGATGGTGGAGAGAGATAGATGAGTGGTGATGGTGGAGAGAGATAGATGAGCAGTGATGGTGGAGAGAGATAGATGAGTGGTGATGGTGGAGAGAGATAGATAAGCAGTGATGGTGGAGAGAGATAGATGAGCGGTGATGGTGGAGAGAGATAGATGAGTGGTGATGGTGGAGAGAGATAGATGAGTGGTGATGGTGGAGAGAGATAGATGAGTGGTGATGGTGGAGAGAGATAGATGAGTGGTGATGGTGGAGAGAGATAGATGAGTGGTGATGGTGGAGAGAGATAGATGAGCGGTGATGGTGGAGAGAGATAGATGAGTGGTGATGGTGGAGAGAGATAGATGAGTGGTGATGGTGGAGAGAGATAGATGAGTGGTGATGGTGGAGAGAGATAGATGAGCGGTGATGGTGGAGGGAGATAGATGAGCGGTGATGGTGGAGGGAGATAGATGAGCGGTGATGGTGGAGAGAGACAGATGAGCGGTGATGGTGGAGAGAGATAGATGAGGAGTGATGGTGGAGAGAGATAGATGAGTGGTGATGGTGGAGAGAGATAGATGAGCGGTGATGGTGGAGAGAGATAGATGAGTGGTGATGGTGGAGAGAGATAGATGAGTGGTGATGGTGGAGAGAGATAGATGAGCGGTGATGGTGGAGAGAGATAGATGAGCGGTGATGGTGGAGGGAGATAGATGAGCGGTGATGGTGGAGAGAGATAGATGAGTGGTGATGGTGGAGAGAGATAGATGAGTAGTGATGGTGGAGAGAGATAGATGAGTGGTGATGGTGGAGAGAGATAGATGAGGGGTGATGGTGGAGAGAGATAGATGAGCGGTGATGGTGGAGAGAGATAGATGAGTGGTGATGGTGGAGAGAGATAGATGAGTGGTGATGGTGGAGAGAGATAGATGAGCGGTGATGGTGGAGGGAGATAGATGAGCGGTGATGGTGGAGAGAGGTAGATGAGTGGTGATGGTGGAGAGAGATAGATGAGCAGTGATGGTGGAGAGAGATAGATGAGCGGTGATGGTGGAGAGAGATAGATGAGTGGTGATGGTGGAGAGAGATAGATGAGGAGTGATGGTGGAGAAAGATAGATGAGTGGTGATGGTGGAGAGAGATAGATGAGCTGTGATGGTGGAGAGAGATAGATGAGCGGTGATGGTGGAGAGAGATAGATGAGTGGTGATGGTGGAGAGAGATAGATGAGTGGTGATGGTGGAGAGAGATAGATGAGGAGTGATGGTGGAGAGATATACATGAGTGGTGATGGTGGAGAGAGATAGATGAGTGGTGATGGTGGAGAGAGATAGATGAGTGGTGATGGTGGAGAGAGATAGATGAGTGGTGATGGTGGAGAGAGATAGATGAGTGGTGATGGTGGAGAGAGATAGATGAGCGGTGATGGTGGAGAGAGATAGATGAGTGGTGATGGTGGAGGGAGATAGATGAGCGGTGATGGTGGAGAGAGGTAGATGAGTGGTAATGGTGGAGAGAGATAGATGAGCAGTGATGGTGGAGAGAGATAGATGAGCGGTGATGGTGGAGAGAGATAGATGAGTGGTGATGGTGGAGAGAGATAGATGAGGAGTGATGGTGGAGAGAGATAGATGAGTGGTGATGGTGGAGAGAGATAGATGAGTGGTGATGGTGGAGAGAGATAGATGAGCGGTGATGGTGGAGAGAGATAGATGAGTGGTGATGGTGGAGAGAGATAGATGAGGAGTGATGGTGGAGAGATATAGATGAGTGGTGATGGTGGAGAGAGATAGATGAGTGGTGATGGTGGAGAGATATAGATGAGCAGTGATGGTGGAGAGAGATAGATGAGTGGTGATGGTGGAGAGAGATAGATGAGCGGTGATGGTGGAGAGAGATAGATGAGCGGTGATGGTGGAGAGAGATAGATGAGTGGTGATGGTGGAGAGAGATAGATGAGCGGTGATGGTGGAGAGAGATAGATGAGTGGTGATGGTGGAGAGAGGTAGATGAGTGGTGATGGTGGAGAGAGATAGATGAGCGGTGATGGTGGAGAGAGATAGATGAGGAGTGATGGTGGAGAGAGATAGATGAGTGGTGATGGTGGAGAGAGGTAGATGAGTGGTGATGGTGGAGAGAGATAGATGAGTGGTGATGGTGGAGAGAGATAGATGAGGAGTGATGGTGGAGAGAGATAGATGAGTGGTGATGGTGGAGAGAGATAGATGAGCGGTGATGGTGGAGAGAGATAGATGAGTGGTGATGGTGGAGAGAGATAGATGAGTGGTGATGGTGGAGAGAGATAGATGAGTGGTGATGGTGGAGAGAGATAGATGAGCAGTGATGGTGGAGAGAGATAGATGAGCAGTGATGGTGGAGAGAGATAGATGAGTGGTGATGGTGGAGAGAGATAGATGAGTGGTGATGGTGGAGAGAGATAGATGAGCGGTGATGGTGGAGAGAGATAGATGAGCGGTGATGGTGGAGAGAGATAGATGAGCAGTGATGGTGGAGAGAGATAGATGAGCGGTGATGGTGGAGAGAGATAGATGAGCGGTGATGGTGGAGAAAGATAGATGAGTGGTGATGGTGGAGAGAGATAGATGAGTGGTGATGGTGGAGAGAGATAGATGAGCGGTGATGGTGGAGAGAGATAGATGAGTGGTGATGGTGGAGAGATAGATGAGTGGTGATGGTGGAGAGAGATAGATGAGTGGTGATGGTGGAGAGAGATAGATGAGTGGTGATGGTGGAGAGAGATAGATGAGTGGTGATGGTGGAGAGAGATAGATGAGCGGTGATGGTGGAGAAAGATAGATGAGTGGTGATGGTGGAGAGAGATAGATGAGTGGTGATGGTGGAGAGAGATAGATGAGTGGTGATGGTGGAGAGAGATAGATGAGTGGTGATGGTGGAGAGAGATAGATGAGTGGTGATGGTGGAGAGATAGATGAGTGGTGATGGTGGAGAGAGGTAGATGAGTGGTGATGGTGGAGATAGATAGATGAGCGGTGATGGTGGAGAGAGATAGATGAGCGGTGATGGTGGAGAGAGATAGATGAGTGGTGATGGTGGAGAGAGATAGATGAGTGGTGATGGTGGAGGGAGATAGATGAGTGGTTATGGTGGAGAGAGATAGATGAGCGGTGATGGTGGAGAGAGATAGATGAGTGGTGATGGTGGAGAGAGATAGATGAGCGGTGATGGTGGAGAGAGATAGATGAGTGGTGATGGTGGAGAGAGATAGATGAGCGGTGATGGTGGAGAGAGATAGATGAGTGGTGATGGTGGAGAGAGATAGATGAGCGGTGATGGTGGAGAGAGATAGATGAGTGGTGATAGTGGAGAGAGATAGATGAGTGGTGATGGTGGAGAGAGATAGATGAGTGGTGATGGTGGAGAGAGATAGATGAGTGGTGATGGTGGAGAGAGATAGATGAGTGGTGATGGTGGAGAGAGATAGATGAGTGGTGATGGTGGAGAGAGATAGATAAGTGGTGATGGTGGAGAGAGATAGATGAGCGGTGATGGTGGAGAGAGATAGATGAGCGGTGATGGTGGAGAGAGATAGATGAGGAGTGATGGTGGAGAGAGATAGATGAGCGGTGATGGTGGAGAGAGATAGATGAGCAGTGATGGTGGAGAGAGATAGATGAGCGGTGATGGTGGAGAGAGATAGATGAGTGGTGATGGTGGAGAGAGATAGATGAGCAGTGATGGTGGAGAGAGATAGATGAGTGGTGATGGTGGAGAGAGGTGGAGGAGTGGTGATGGTGGAGAGAGATAGATGAGTGGTGATGGTGGAGAGAGGTGGAGGAGCGGTGATGGTGGAGAGAGATAGATGAGTGGTGATGGTGGAGAGAGGTGGAGGAGCGGTGATGGTGGAGAGAGATAGATGAGTGGTGATGGTGGAGAGAGATAGATGAGTGGTGATGGTGGAGAGAGATAGATGAGTGGTGATAGTGGAGAGAGATAGATGAGTGGTGATGGTGGAGAGAGATAGATGAGTGGTGATGGTGGAGAGAGATAGATGAGTGGTGATGGTGGAGAGAGATAGATGAGCAGTGATGGTGGAGAGAGATAGATGAGTGGTGATGGTGGAGAGAGATAGATAAGTGGTGATGGTGGAGAGAGATAGATGAGCAGTGATGGTGGAGAGAGATAGATGAGTGGTGATGGTGGAGAGAGATAGATGAACGGTGATGGTGGAGAGAGATATATGAGCAGTGATGGTGGAGAGAGATAGATGAGCGGTGATGGTGGAGAGAGATAGATGAGTGGTGATGGTGGAGAGAGATAGATGAGCGGTGATGGTGGAGAGAGATAGATGAGTGGTGATGGTGGAGAGAGATAGATGAGTGGTGATGGTGGAGAGAGATAGATGAGTGGTGATGGTGGAGAGAGATAGATGAGTGGTGATGGTGGAGAGAGATAGATGAGCGGTGATGGTGGAGAGAGATATATGAGCGGTGATGGTGGAGAGAGATATATGAGCAGTGATGGTGGAGAGAGATAGATGAGCGGTGATGGTGGAGAGAGATAAATGAGTGGTGATGGTGGAGAGAGGTGGAGGAGTGGTGATGGTGGAGAGAGATAGATGAGTGGTGATGGTGGAGAGAGGTGGAGGAGTTGTGATGGTGGAGAGAGGTGGAGGAGCGGTGATGGTGAAGAGAGATAGATGAGTGGTGATGGTGGAGAGAGATAAATGAGTGGTGATGGTGGAGAGAGATAAATGAGTGGTGATGGTGGAGAGAGGTGGAGGAGTGGTGATGGTGGAGAGAGATAGATGAGTGGTGATGGTGGATAGAGATAGATGAGTGGTGATGGTGGATAGAGATAGATGAGCGGTGATGGTGGAGAGAGATAGATGAGCGGTGATGGTGGAGAGAGATAGATGAGCAGTGATGGTGGAGAGAGATAGATGAGCGGTGATGGTGGAGAGAGATAAATGAGTGGTGATGGTGGAGAGAGGTGGAGGAGTGGTGATGGTGGAGAGAGATAGATGAGTGGTGATGGTGGAGAGAGATAGATGAGCGGTGATGGTGGAGAGAGATAGATGAGCAGTGATGGTGGAGAGAGATAGATGAGGAGTGATGGTGGAGAGAGATAGATGAGGAGTGATGGTGGAGAGAGATAGATGAGTGGTGATGGTGGAGAGAGATAGATGAGCGGTGATGGTGGAGAGAGATAGATGAGTGGTGATGGTGGAGAGAGATAGATGAGCGATGATGGTGGAGGGAGATAGATGAGCGGTGATGGTGGAGAGAGGTGGAGGAGCGGTGATGGTGGAGAGAGATGGATGAGCGGTGATGGTGGAGAGAGGTGGAGGAGCGGTGATGGTGGAGAGAGATGGATGAGCGGTGATGGTGGAGAGAGGTGGAGGAGCGGTGATGGTGGAGGGAGATAGATGAGCGGTGATGGTGGAGAGAGGTGGAGGTGCGGTGATGGTGGAGAGAGATGGATGAGTGGTGATGGTGGAGAGAGAAAAATGAGTGGTGATGGTGGAGGGAGATAGATGAGCAGTGATGGTGGAGAGAGATAGATGAGTGGTGATGGTGGAGAGAGGTAGATGAGCAGTGGTGGTGGAGAGAGATAGATGAGCGGTGATGGTGGAGGGAGATAGATGAGCAGTGATGGTGGAGAGAGATAGATGAGTGGTGATGGTGGAGAGAGATAGATGAGTGGTGATGGTGAAGAGAGGTAGATGAGCGGTGATGGTGGAGAGAGGTAGATGAGCAGTGATGGTGGAGAGAGATAGATGAGCGGTGATGGTGGAGAGAGATACATGAGCAGTGATGGTGGAGAGAGATAGATGAGCGGTGATGGTGGAGGGAGATAGATGAGCAGTGATGGTGGAGAGAGGTAGATGAGCGGTGATGGTGGAGGGAGATAGATAAGCAGTGATGGTGGAGAGAGATAGATGAGCGGTGATGGTGGAGAGAGATAGATGAGTGGTGATGGTGGAGAGAGATAGATGAGTGGTGATGGTGGAGAGAGATAGATGAGCAGTGATGGTGGAGAGAGATAGATGAGTGGTGATGGTGGAGAGAGATAGATGAGTGGTGATGGTGGAGAGAGATGGATGAGTAGTGATGGTGGAGAGAGATAGATGAGTGGTGATGGTGGAGAGAGGTGGAGGAGCAGTGATGGTGGAAAGAGGTGGAGGAGTTGTGATGGTGGAAAGAGGTGGAGGAGCGGTGATGGTGGAGAGAGGTGGAGGAGCAGTGATGGTGGAGAAAGGTAGGGAGCAGTGATGGTTGAGAGAGATGGATGAGTAGTGATGGTGGAGAGAGATAGATGAGTGGTGATGGTGGAGAGAGATAGATGAGTGGTGATGGTGGAGAGAGATAGATGAGCAGTGATGGTGGAGAGAGATAGATGAGTGGTGATGGTGGAGAGTGATAGATGAGGAGTGATGGTGGAGAGAGATAGATGTGCGGTGATGGTGGAGAGAGATAGATGAGCGGTGATGGTGGAGAGAGATAGATGAGCGGTGATGGTGGAGAAAGGTGAAGGAGCAGTGATGGTGGAGAGAGATAGATGAGCGGTGATGGTGGAGAGAGATAGATGAGTGGTGATGGTGGAGAGAGATAGATGAGTGGTGATGGTGGAGAGAGGTGGAGGAGCAGTGATGGTGGAGAGAGGTGGAGGAGCAGTGATTGTGGAGAGAAATAGATGAGCGGTGATGGTGGAGAGAGATAGATGAGTGGTGATGGTGGAGAGAGATAGATGAGTGGTGATGGTGGAGAGATAGATGAGCGGTGATGGTGGAGAGAGATGGATGAGTGGTGATGGTGGAGAGAGATGGATGAGCAGTGATGGTGGAGAGAGATAGATGAGTGGTGATGGTGGAGAGAGATAGATGAGTGGTGATGGTGGAGAGAGATAGATGAGCAGTGATGGTGGAGAGAGATAGATGAGTGGTGATGGTGAGGAGAGATAGATGAGCGGTGATGGTGGAGAGAGATAGATGAGTGGTGATGGTGGAGAGAGATAGATGAGTGGTGATGGTGGAGAGAGATAGATGAGCGGTGATGGTGGAGAAAGGTGAAGGAGCAGTGATGGTGGAGAGAGATAGATGTGCAGTGATGGTGGAGAGAGATAGATGAGCGGTGATGGTGGAGAGAGAGACGAGTGTTGATGGTGGAGAGAGACGAGTGTTGATGGTGGAGAGAGAGGTAGATGAGTGGTGATGGTGGGGAGAGATAGATGAGCGGTGATGGTGGAGAGAGATAGATGAGCGGTGATGGTGGAGAGATAAATGAGCAGTGATGGTGGAGAGAGATAGATGAGTGGTGATGGTGGAGAGAGATAGATGAGTGGTGATGGTGGAGAGATAGATGAGTGGTGATGGTGGAGAGAGGTAGATGAGTGGTGATGGTGGAGATAGATAGATGAGCGGTGATGGTGGAGAGAGATAGATGAGTGGTGATGGTGGAGAGAGATAGATGAGCGGTGATGGTGGAGAGAGATAGATGAGTGGTGATGGTGGAGAGAGATAGATGAGTGGTGATGGTGGAGAGATAGATGAGTGGTGATGGTGGAGAGAGGTAGATGAGTGGTGATGGTGGAGATAGATAGATGAGCGGTGATGGTGGAGAGAGATGGATGAGCGGTGATGGTGGAGAGAGATAGATGAGCGGTGATGGTGGAGAGAGATAGATGAGTGGTGATGGTGGAGAGAGATAGATGAGTGGTGATGGTGGAGAGAGATAGATGAGCAGTGATGGTGGAGAGAGATAGATGAGTGGTGATGGTGGAGAGAGATAGATGAGTGGTGATGGTGGAGGGAGATAGATGAGTGGTGATAGTGGAGAGAGATAGATGAGCGGTGATGGTGGAGAGATAGATGAGCGGTGATGGTGGAGAGATAGATGAGCGGTGATAGTGGAGAGAGATAGATGAGTGGTGATGGTGGAGAGAGATAGATGAGCGGTGATGGTGGAGAGAGATAGATAAGCGGTGATGGTGGAGAGATAGATGAGTGGTGATAGTGGAGAGAGATAGATGAGTGGTGATGGTGGAGAGAGATAGATGAGTGGTGATGGTGGAGAGAGATAGATGAGCGGTGATGGTGGAGAGAGATAGATGAGCGGTGATGGTGGAGAGAGATAGATGAGCGGTGATGGTGGAGAGAGGTGGAGGAGCGGTGATGGTGGAGAGAGATGGATGAGCGGTGATGGTGGAGAGAGGTGGAGGAGCGGTGATGGTGGAGGGAGATAGATGAGCGGTGATGGTGGAGAGAGGTGGAGGTGCGGTGATGGTGGAGAGAGATGGATGAGTGGTGATGGTGGAGAGAGAAAAATGAGTGGTGATGGTGGAGGGAGATAGATGAGCAGTGATGGTGGAGAGAGATAGATGAGTGGTGATGGTGGAGAGAGGTAGATGAGCAGTGGTGGTGGAGAGAGATAGATGAGCGGTGATGGTGGAGGGAGATAGATGAGCAGTGATGGTGGAGAGAGATAGATGAGTGGTGATGGTGGAGAGAGATAGATGAGTGGTGATGGTGAAGAGAGGTAGATGAGCGGTGATGGTGGAGAGAGGTAGATGAGCAGTGATGGTGGAGAGAGATAGATGAGCGGTGATGGTGGAGAGAGATACATGAGCAGTGATGGTGGAGAGAGATAGATGAGCGGTGATGGTGGAGGGAGATAGATGAGCAGTGATGGTGGAGAGAGGTAGATGAGCGGTGATGGTGGAGGGAGATAGATAAGCAGTGATGGTGGAGAGAGATAGATGAGCGGTGATGGTGGAGAGAGATAGATGAGTGGTGATGGTGGAGAGAGATAGATGAGTGGTGATGGTGGAGAGAGATAGATGAGCAGTGATGGTGGAGAGAGATAGATGAGTGGTGATGGTGGAGAGAGATAGATGAGTGGTGATGGTGGAGAGAGATGGATGAGTAGTGATGGTGGAGAGAGATAGATGAGTGGTGATGGTGGAGAGAGGTGGAGGAGCAGTGATGGTGGAAAGAGGTGGAGGAGTTGTGATGGTGGAAAGAGGTGGAGGAGCGGTGATGGTGGAGAGAGGTGGAGGAGCAGTGATGGTGGAGAAAGGTAGGGAGCAGTGATGGTTGAGAGAGATGGATGAGTAGTGATGGTGGAGAGAGATAGATGAGTGGTGATGGTGGAGAGAGATAGATGAGTGGTGATGGTGGAGAGAGATAGATGAGCAGTGATGGTGGAGAGAGATAGATGAGTGGTGATGGTGGAGAGTGATAGATGAGGAGTGATGGTGGAGAGAGATAGATGTGCGGTGATGGTGGAGAGAGATAGATGAGCGGTGATGGTGGAGAGAGATAGATGAGCGGTGATGGTGGAGAAAGGTGAAGGAGCAGTGATGGTGGAGAGAGATAGATGTGCGGTGATGGTGGAGAGAGATAGATGAGCGGTGATGGTGGAGAGAGATAGATGAGTGGTGATGGTGGAGAGAGATAGATGAGTGGTGATGGTGGAGAGAGGTGGAGGAGCAGTGATGGTGGAGAGAGGTGGAGGAGCAGTGATTGTGGAGAGAAATAGATGAGCGGTGATGGTGGAGAGAGATAGATGAGTGGTGATGGTGGAGAGAGATAGATGAGTGGTGATGGTGGAGAGATAGATGAGCGGTGATGGTGGAGAGAGATGGATGAGTGGTGATGGTGGAGAGAGATGGATGAGCAGTGATGGTGGAGAGAGATAGATGAGTGGTGATGGTGGAGAGAGATAGATGAGTGGTGATGGTGGAGAGAGATAGATGAGCAGTGATGGTGGAGAGAGATAGATGAGTGGTGATGGTGAGGAGAGATAGATGAGCGGTGATGGTGGAGAGAGATAGATGAGTGGTGATGGTGGAGAGAGATAGATGAGTGGTGATGGTGGAGAGAGATAGATGAGCGGTGATGGTGGAGAAAGGTGAAGGAGCAGTGATGGTGGAGAGAGATAGATGTGCAGTGATGGTGGAGAGAGATAGATGAGCGGTGATGGTGGAGAGAGAGACGAGTGTTGATGGTGGAGAGAGACGAGTGTTGATGGTGGAGAGAGAGGTAGATGAGTGGTGATGGTGGGGAGAGATAGATGAGCGGTGATGGTGGAGAGAGATAGATGAGCGGTGATGGTGGAGAGATAAATGAGCAGTGATGGTGGAGAGAGATAGATGAGTGGTGATGGTGGAGAGAGATAGATGAGTGGTGATGGTGGAGAGATAGATGAGTGGTGATGGTGGAGAGAGGTAGATGAGTGGTGATGGTGGAGATAGATAGATGAGCGGTGATGGTGGAGAGAGATAGATGAGTGGTGATAGTGGAGAGAGATAGATGAGCGGTGATGGTGGAGAGATAGATGAGCGGTGATGGTGGAGAGATAGATGAGCGGTGATAGTGGAGAGAGATAGATGAGTGGTGATGGTGGAGAGAGATAGATGAGCGGTGATGGTGGAGAGAGATAGATAAGCGGTGATGGTGGAGAGATAGATGAGTGGTGATAGTGGAGAGAGATAGATGAGTGGTGATGGTGGAGAGAGATAGATGAGTGGTGATGGTGGAGAGAGATAGATGAGCGGTGATGGTGGAGAGAGATAGATGAGCGGTGATGGTGGAGAGATAGATGAGCGGTGATAGTGGAGAGAGATAGATGAGTGGTGATGGTGGAGAGAGATAGATGAGTAGTGATGGTGGAGAGAGATAGATGAGCGGTGATGGTGGAGAGAGATAGATGAGTGGTGATGGTGGAGGGAGATAGATGAGTGGTGATAGTGGAGAGAGATAGATGAGCGGTGATGGTGGAGAGATAGATGAGCGGTGATGGTGGAGAGATAGATGAGCGGTGATAGTGGAGAGAGATAGATGAGTGGTGATGGTGGAGAGAGATAGATGAGCGGTGATGGTGGAGAGAGATAGATAAGCGGTGATGGTGGAGAGATAGATGAGTGGTGATAGTGGAGAGAGATAGATGAGTGGTGATGGTGGAGAGAGATAGATGAGTGGTGATGGTGGAGAGAGATAGATGAGCGGTGATGGTGGAGAGAGATAGATGAGCGGTGATGGTGGAGAGATAGATGAGCGGTGATAGTGGAGAGAGATAGATGAGTGGTGATGGTGGAGAGAGATAGATGAGTAGTGATGGTGGAGAGAGATAGATGAGTGGTGATGGTGGAGAGAGATAGACGAGTGTTGATGGTGGAGAGAGATAGATGAGCGGTGATGGTGGAGAGAGATAGATGAGTGGTGATGGTGGAGAGAGATAGATGAGTGGTGATGGTGGAGAGAGATAGATGAGTGGTGATGGTGGAGAGAGATAGATGAGTGGTGATGGTGGAGAAATGTGACGCCCTGGGCAATCCAGGGGTCACAGGTCATTACACCACCACACCCTACATCCCAGTTAGGAACAACAAAGCTAACCAGAAATCCTTGTTGCCTTCCTCCAGAGGCTGATGCTCACACCAGGCGGTGGGCCAGGCGGTTGGCTCCGCCCACCGAGGAGGACACAGCTCTGGAGGCGGGAGAAACCAGGCAGTCCAGTGAGGGACATGAAGGAGTAAACAACGGAGTTTAGCCCAGGCAGGGCTTGAGTGAGGAGTAAACCAGTAGAGGTGAAGGAAGTAAAGTGTTAAAGGAGGAAAGCAAGAGTGGTGACAGAAAGAAAGCCTGAAGTAGTCCAGCTGTGTGCAGGACAGAGTCAGCAAGGTCAGCAACGACGGTGACTGTCCAGAGGGGTGACTGTTCGGGAGTTCCTAGAAGGACCGCAGACGGGTAGTGACCCGGCGGTCTGGAGCAGCGTGCAAAGGACAGTCAGCACCAGGGCAGGGGCCTCTCGGACCCCGGCAAGGCTAGGAGTCGCCATAACTTGCCGAATCCGTCAGTGAAGGGGACGTAGATCCCCCAACAACCAAGTCCCGATTGAAGGCAACAGTCCAACCATTAAAGAGGAACACCGCCACCGCCAAGGCACCAGTTCCTCAGGGCCAGCGTCTGCGGGCAAAGTAGAGCTCCTCCGGTCCAGCTTGAAGCCGGGGAGCGGGTTACCGGTGGGGACCCATCGCTACCAACTTAGAAACATCAGGTGCAGGTCAGAGGGACATCACCGTCACCTACTGGGAGAGCAAGTGCAGCCGTCCGTGGGAACCGTCTTTCCAGCCGTGTGGTTTACCGTAAAACTGTGTCAACGTCTCAGGCTGAGTGAGTACCACAGTGCCGCAAGGCACAGCGCTGCCCCCGCGTCCCTGCTCCCACCAGGCCCTGCACCTCCCTCACCATCACCGGGCCCCGGGATCACCAACCCCTACCCACGGAGGGGCAACGCAACATCTCGCTGCTACACACCATCGTCCCCGGGCCTATAGAGCAGCGGTGGTGAAATCACCACAACCGTGGGTGGCGTCACGGATAATAAACTATTCCCACACCCAACAACCCCCTTTCACTCACGGGCGAGGAGTGCCGCTCGAGTACCCCCGGGATCCGGCCCACGGCTCGAGCCACCACAGAGCAGCAGCCGCCGGACCCGAGCAGAAGGGGTGAGCGTAGTGTGCTGACACCCTCCTCCCCACCCGCGACAACTTGGCGTCACGAACAGGATCTTACCGCTCTGCCGTTTGGTAGAGGTGCGCCTTCTTACCGCCGGAGGTATCCGGCTGAAAAATTTCAGAAGTCGCCATCTTTGGCGCGAAAAGTTCCCGCTCGAGCGTCTTCTCGAGCAGCAGAGGCGCGAAGGCCAAAACCCCGCCCCGAGAGAGGAGGGGCCAGAGAGAGCTAAGGGGGACGCGATGGCGGCTGGCTGCATGTAGCTGCAGCTATAAAAGCAGGGACGCCAGGACTCTGCAATCATACCGTTCCTGGAAGAAAAAGAAGAAGTAACCGTGTGGATGCCGTCCCGCGACACCGTAGCCCCCGCACCTGGAACCGCGGCGTAGGTGGAGATCCGGACCGCGCAGCTCTACCAACGGCTGCAGGTGAAGATGCAGCTCCTCATGGAGGAGTGGGAGGCCGACATGGCGGATGTTATAGCCACCGTGCGGAGACGCGAGGAGGAGGCGGAGAAAGGGAGGGTGAGTGACCCACGTCCCGATGCCCTGGAAGGGCCGGTCATCGCGGCTGCGGGGCCCGGTCCAAGCCCTCTCCCCCCGTTGCCTCCCTCACCACCCGTCTCGGAGGCCGTGACCCCGCCACTAGGCCTGCTACCACCGCAACCGGTAGCAGTACCCAGCGTCCCCGCCCAGGCGGGCCAACCTATAGCCGGAGCCCGTAGTAAACCGGAGGTGTTGCCGTGGAAGATTCCGAAGGTTGAACCGGAGGCATCCCCTGAGAAGTCCCCCGAGCCGGAGCCGATGACCCGCTCCGAGCCGAAGGCCCAGCAGCGGAAAGCCCCTATGCCCATCCCCCACACCTCGGCTGAGGTAGCGCCGGGTTGTTGCTGTAAGGCAGCGCCCAAGGCCAAGACACTGCGGGACACGCCGCCCAGATTCCTGACATTGGGCAACGTCCAGAATGTCCCGCGGGGCCCGACCCGTGCGCCGGATAGGGAGCCGGTACCGCTGGGCCTGGAGATCGCTGAGAGGGAACGGAAGAAAGCTGAGCTGGTGGCTCGAGCTATCCGGGAGAAGGAGGATCTCCGCCAGGCCACGTTCCGTGTCCGGGGTCCGTTGTACGAGGGGCAGGTGAGGCGGTTTGATGTCCGCCGGGGCTACGGGTTCATCTACGAGCCGGGCCTGGAGGCCGAGGTGTTTGTAGCCCGGCGGGATGTGAATGCCCACCTGCCTGAGGAACATCCCGGTCGCAACCTGCTGCCGGGCGACATCGTGCAATACACCCGGCACTGTGGGGAGCGGGGGTGGTTCGCGCTGGACGCTAAGCACAAATACACAGGCACATATATGTCATACATGCACACATACACAAAGCGCAGTCACTCATATACAAGCACAAATACACAGGCATATACATGTCATACATGCACACACACACAGAGCGCAGTCACTCATATACAAGCACAAATACACAGCCACATAAATGTCATACATGCACACACAGAGCACAGTCACTCATATACAAGCACAAATACACAGGCACATACATGTCATACATGCACACATACACAAAGCGCAGTCACTCATATACAAGCACAAATACACAGGCACATATATGTCATACATGCACACACACACAGAGCGCAGTCACTCATATACAAGCACAAATACACAGGCACATAAATGTCATACATGCACACATACACAAAGCGCAGTCACTCATATACAAGCACAAATACACAGACACATACATGTCATACATGCACACATACACAAAGCGCAGTCACTCATATACAAGCACAAATACACAGACACATACATGTCATACATGCACACACAGAGCGCAGTCACTCATATACAAGCACAAATACACAGGCACATACATGTCATACATGCACACATACACAAAGCGCAGTCACTCAAATACAAGCACAAATACACAGGCACATACATGTCATACATTCACACACACACACAGATTGCAGTCACTCATATACAAGCACAAATACACAGTCACATACATGTCATACATGCACACACACACAGAGCGCAGTCACTCATATACAAGCACAAATACACAGGCACATACATGTCATACATGCACACATACACAAAGCGCAGTCACTCATATACAAGCACAAATACACAGACACATACATGTCATACATGCACACAGAGAGCGCAGTCACTCATATACAAGCACAAATACACAGGCACATACATGTCATACATGCACACATACACAAAGCGCAGTCACTCATATACAAGCACAAATACACAGGCACATACATGTCATACATTCACACACACACACAGATTGCAGTCACTCATATACAAGCACAAATACACAGTCACATACATGTCATACATGCACACACACACAGAGCGCAGTCACTCATATACAAGCACAAATACACAGGCACATACAAGTCATACATGCACACACACACAGATTGCAGTCACTCATATACAAGCACAAATACACAGGCACATACATGTCATACATGCACACATACACAGAGCGCAGTCACTCATATACAAGCACAAATACACAGGCACTTACATGTCATACATGCACACACACACACAGATTGCAGTCACTCATATACAAGCACAAATACACAGGCACATACATGTCATACATGCACACATACACAGAGCGCAGTCACTCATATACAAGCACAAACACACAGACACATACATGCCATACATGCACACACAGAGCACAGTCACTCATATACAAGCACAAATACACAGCCACATACATGTCATACATGCACACACACACAGAGAGCAGTCACTCATATACAAGCACAAATACGCAGGCATATACTTGTCATACATGCACACATACAGAGCGCAGTCACTCATATACAAGCACAAATACACAGGCACATACATGTCATACATGCACACACACAGAGCGCAGTCACTCATATACAAGCACAAATACACAGGCACATACATGTCATACATGAACACATACACTGAGCGAAGTCACTCATATACAAACACAAATACACAGACACATACATGTCATACATGCACACATACACAAAGCGCAGTCACTCATATACAAGCACAAATACACAGACACATACATGTCATGCATGCACACATACACAGCGCAGTCACTCATATACAAGCACAAATACACAGGCACATACATGTCATACATGCACACACACACACACACAGAGCGCAGTCACTCATATACAAGCACAAATACACAGGCACATACATGTCATACATGCACACACAGAGCGCAGTCACTCATATACAAGCACAAATACACGGGCACATACATGTCATACATGCACACATACACAGAGCGCAGCCACTCATATAAAAGCACAAATACACAGGCACATACATGTCATACATGCACACATACACAGAGCGCAGCTACTCATATAAAAGCACAAATACACAGGCACATACATGTCATACATGCACACATACACAGAGCTCAGTCACTCATATGCAAGCACAAATACACAGGCACTTACATGTCATACATGCACACACACAGAGCGCAGTCACTCATATACAAGCACAAATACACAGGCACATACATGTCATACATGCACACATACACACAGAGCGCAGTCACTCATATACAAGCACAAATACACAGGCACATACATGTCATACATGCACACACACAGAGCGCAGTCACTCATATACAAGCACAAATACACAGGCACATACATGTCATACATGCACACACACAGAGCGCAGTCACTCATATACAAGCAAAAATACACAGGCACATACATGTCATACATGCACACACACAGAGCGCAGTCACTCATATACAAGCACAAATACACAGGCACATACATGTCATACATGCACACACAAACAGAGCGCAGTTACTCATATACAAGCACAAATACACAGGCACATACATGTCATACATGCACACACAGAGTGCAGTCACTCATATACAAGCACAAATACACAGACACATACATGTCATACATGCACACACACACAGAGCGCAGTCACTCATATACAAGCACAAATACACAGGCACATACATGTCATACACGCACACACACAGAGCGCAGCCACTCATATACAAGCAGAAATACACAGGCACATACATGTCATACATGCACACACACACACAGAGCGCAGTCACTCATATACAAGCACAAATACACAGGCACATACATGTCATACATGCACACACACACACAGAGCGCAGTCACTCATATACAAGCACAAATACACAGGCACATACATGTCATACATGCACACACACAGCGCAGTCACTCATATACAAGCAGAAATACACAGGCTCATACATGCACACATACTCAGAGCTCAGTCACTCATATACAAGCACAAATACACAGGCACTTACATGTCATACATGCACACACACACAGAGTGCAGTCATTCATATACAAGCACAAATACACAGGCACATACATGTCATACATGCACACACACACACAGAGCGCAGTTACTCATATACAAGCACAAATACACAGGCACATACATGTCATACATGCACACACACAAAGAGCACAGTAACTCATATACAAGCACAAATACACAGGCACATACATGTCATACATGCACACACACACACACACACAGAGTGCAGTCACTCATATACAAGCACAAATACACAGGCACATACATGTCATACATGCCCACACACACAGAGTGCAGTCACTCATATACAAGCACAAATACACAGGCACATACATGTCATACATGCACACACACAGCGCAGTCACTCATATACAAGCAGAAATACACAGGCAAATACATGTCATACATGCACACATACTCAGAGCTCAGTCACTCATATACAAGCACAAATACACAGGCACATACATGTCATACATGCACACTCACACAGAGCGCAGTCACTCATATACAAGCACAAATACACAGCCACATACATGTCATACATGCACACACACACACAGAGTGCAGTCACTCATATACAAGCACAAATACACACACATACATGTCATACATGCACACACACACAGAGCGCAGTCACTCATATACAAGCACAAATACACAGGCACATACATGTCATACATGCACACACAGCGCAGTCACTCATATACAAGCAGAAATACACAGGCACATACATGTCATACATGCACACATACTCAGAGCTCAGTCACTCATATACAAGCACAAATACACAGGCACATACATGTCATACATGCACACTCACACAGAGCGCAGTCACTCATATACAAGCACAAATACACAGGCACTTACATGTTACATGTCATACATGCACACACACACACACACACACAGAGTGCAGTCACTCATATACAAGCACAAATACACACACATACATGTCATACATGCACACACAGAGAGCAGTCACTCAAATACAAGCACAAATACACAGGCACTTACATGTCATACATGCACACACACACACACAGATTGCAGTCACTCATATACAAGCACAAATACACAGGCACTTACATGTCATACATGCACACACACACACACACACACACACAGATTGCAGTCACTCATATACAAGCACAAATACACAGGCACATACATGTCATACATGCACACACACACAGAGAGCAGTCACTCATATACAAGCACAAATACGCAGGCATATACTTGTCATACATGCACACATACACAAAGCGCAGTCACTCATAATAAACAAGCACAAATACACAGGCACATACATGTCATACATGAACACATACACAGAGCGCAGTCACTCATATACAAACACAAATACACAGGCATATACATGTCAGACATGCACACATACACAAAGCGCAGTCACTCATATACAAGCACAAATACACAGGCATATACATGTCATACATGCACACATACACAGAGCGCAGTCACTCATACAAGCACAAATACACAGGGATATACATGTCATACAAGCACACACACACACGGAGCGCAGTCACTCATATACAAGCACAAATACACAGGCACATACATGTCATACATGCACACATACACAGAGCGCAGTCACTCATATACAGGCACAAATACACAGACACATACATATCATACATGCACACACACACAGAGCGCTGCCACTCATATACAAGCACAAATACACAGGCACATATATGTCATACATGCACACATACACAAAGCGCAGTCACTCATATACAAGCACAAATACACAGGCATATACATGTCATACATGCACACACACACAGAGCGCAGTCACTCATATACAAGCACAAATACACAGGCACATATATGTCATACATGCACACATACACAAAGCGCAGTCACTCATATACAAGCACATACATGTCATACATGCACACACACACAGAGCGTAGTCACTCATATACAAGCACAAATACACAGACACATACATGTCATACATGCACACACAGAGCGCAGTCACTCATATACAAGCACAAATACACAGACACATACATATCATACATGCACACACACACAGAGCGTAGCCACTCATATACAAGCACAAATACACAGGCACATATATGTCATACATGCACACATACACAAAGCGCAGTCACTCATATACAAGCACAAATGCACAGGCATATACATGTCATACATGCACACACACAGAGCGCAGTCACTCATATACAAGCCCAAATACACAGGCACATATATGTCATGCATGCACACATACACAAAGCGCAGTCACTCATATACAAGCACAAATACACAGGCATATACATGTCATACATGCACACACACACAGAGCGCAGCCACTCATATACAAGCACAAATACACAGGCACATATATGTCATACATGCACACATACACAAAGCGCAGTCACTCATATACAAGCACAAATACACAGACACATACATGTCATACATGCACACACACACAGAGCGCAGTCACTCATATACAAGCACAAATACACAGGCATATACATGTCATACATGCACACACAAACAGAGAGCAGTCACTCATATACAAGCACAAATACACAGACACATACATGTCATACATGCACACACACACAAAGCGCAGTCACTGATATACAAGCACAAATACACAGGCACATACATGTCATACATGCACACACAGAGCGCAGTCACTCATATACAAGCACAAATACACAGGCATATACATGTCATACATGCACACACACACAAAGCGCAGTCACTCATATACAAGCACAAATACACAGACACATACATGTCATACATGCACACACACACAAAGCGCAGTCACTCATATACAAGCACAAATACAGAGACACATACATGTCATACATGCACACACACACAGAGAGCAGTCACTCATATACAAGCACAAATACACAGACACATACATGTCATACATGCACACACACACAAAGCGCAGTCACTCATATACAAGCACAAATACAGAGACACATACATGTCATACATGCACACACACACAGAGCACAGTCACTCATATACAAGCACAAATACACAGGCACATACAGTTAGGTCCAGAAATCTTTGGCCAGTGACACAATTTTGGCGAGTTGGGCTCTGCATGCCACCACATTGGATGTGAAATGAAACCTCTACAACAGAATTCAAGTGCAGATTGTAACGTTTAATTTGAAGGTTTGAACAAAAATATCTGATAGAAATTGTAGGAATTGTCACATTTCTTTACAAACACTCCACATTTTAGGAGGTCAAAAGTAATTGGACAAATAAACCAAACCCAAACAAAATATTTTTATTTTCAATATTTTGTTGCGAATCCTTTGGAGGCAATCACTGCCTTAA